>NC_088243.1:32457776-32759859 GCF_036934945.1 Oncorhynchus masou masou | reverse complement strand
GACTCAATATAGTACTTCCAAACAGGCGCTTCAATCACGGAGCGGTTAATAAGCTACTCCACAGAGCTTGGCTATTCTAGACGGTATGATCTACAGATTGGCCATCAGACTGTGGAGCCTGGTGCTTACTACAAACAGAGGCCTCTGATCACTGCAGCCCTCCACAGCTGGTTTCACTGTTCACTATTACTCACCCAGGGAGAGCTGGGGCCTGATTCAGTATTCACATCCATTCAGCATAATTAGGACTCATAAGAAATACAAGTGCAATCAAATCTAGAGTGGAGCGGTTTGTAGGGGTTGAATTTTAAATGGCCCCGCAATTAAAGGTTGAATTTTGAATAGGTTCACATTTAGAGTCAGTTGAATATTCCGTGAAATTACACTCAACTCAAAATAATGTACACTGAGTGTACAACACTTTAGGAACACCTTCCTAACATTTAGTTGCACCCCTTTTTGCCCTTAGAACAGCTTCAATTCATCGGGGCATGGACTCTAAAAGATGTTGAAAGCGTTCCACAAGGATGCTGGCCCGTGTTGACTCCAGTGCTTCCCACAGTTGTGTCAAGTTGGCTGGATGTCCTTTGGGTGGTGGACCATTCTTGATACACATGGGAAACTGTTGCGCGTGGAAAAACCCAGCAGCTTTGCAGTTCTTGACACACTCAAACTGATGCGCCTGGCACCTACTACCATACCCCGTTCAAAGACACTTCAATCTTTTGTCTTGCCCTTTCATCCTCTGAATGGCACACACATACAATCCATGTCTCAAGGCTTAAAAATCCTTCTTTAACCTGTCTCCTCCCTTTCATCTACACTGATTGAAGTGGATTTAAGTGACATCAATAGGGGATCATAGCTTTCACCTGGATTCACCGGGCCAGTCTGTCATGGAAAGAGCAGGTGTTCTTAATGTTTTGTACACTCCAGTGTATATAGAGTTGGATCACTTTTTATTGTTCAGTGTAATGTGTTGTACGTGCTGCAAACCATTGACAGTTTAATTAGGGTTTGTGCTACATCACTTCAAAGTAATGATTTGTTGCTGTGCAATACATTTACAGTTTTGTGTGCGTGCATGCTAGTTGTGTGTGTGCTGTATTCAGATGTTTACACCTGGCGGCATACTTAATCAAATAAGTGAGCAGATGACGCTGTGATTACAAATGAATGAGAGATCCAAACCCTGCTGGAGTAGGGACATGCCAACTGTTTTTCAAAAAAAGCTTCAACAACACTTTCAATTCATACATTCCAGACAGTGAATGGGACAATCATTATCAGGGCTTACCTGAATGATCAGAGAGCTTTGGTGGTGATGACTCATGCGATGGGGGAGTGTCTGCAGAGTAAATGAACATACAATCTTCCATGTTCCTTCACTGTCAGAGGGAGGACGCCCTGTCTCTTAGCCCCTCCGTGTCAAACGTACAATTCCGTATGATAAACAGTCATACATTGAGGATTGATGGGTTTGTGTGATGAGACACAGGAGGGATGGGAACAGATAATCTAGAGTGGACACTCATAATCATGTTACGTTATTCCGACATCTATTTAGTGCTGCAGATGTATTCAGATGAGTTATTGAGCGTGTTAGCGCTCACTCTTGTCTTTAGCTAGGCAGTGTAAATCATGGCCGAGTAATTGTTTTGCTGATTAAAGGCCTGAGACAGAGACACACACCCAGTTGCTTTGTTGGGGATGTACTCCTTGGCAGACGGTGGCCAAGACGGGAAGCTCTCATATATCCCCATGACGTGAAGTGTGAGTCAGGACTAATGAAACAGCAGACAGAGGTCTCCATAAACTCACTCTCTCTAACACACACACACACGATGAGAGATGGGGATGACTTTGAGTCCGTACTCAGAGCCCTGTCCCTGGTGCGTGTGTGTGAGAGAGAGAGGGAGCAGACACCAGCATGTCTTTGTTAGCGGAGTCATCAGAGGGACAGGAGGTAGTGTGTGGTGTGCTGGGCCGTGTCATGAGGATGACAGTGTCCAGTGGGTGGCAGCTCGGCAGTCTTTCAAGGAGAGAGGGGGTATATAAAGAGTGAGGCAGTATGTTTTGCACAAGTGTCTGTGTGTGTTTGCTAGTAAACTAATTGTACAGTGCACATTAAATTAGATTTTGTCCAGCCTACAGACAACAAATAAAACATTCAAACTGTTGGCTTGCAGTTTGCACGTACTATTTCCCCTCGTCATTTTAAGATCCTTTACTAACTTGCAAGCACGCACACACAATCACTGCCTCCTGCTTAGTCTCATTGTCACAGTACTCCAGCTGCCCTTGATCAATAAAGCCTATCATTATTTAATGAACGTTCTCTGGCCTCCACAGGCCCTTCTCTCTCAACTCATACCAGCCCCCCCTGACCACCAGACCCTCTGACCTGGGAAAGACGGTAGCACTCCTCCCTCAACCTGTCAACTGTATATCTGTATAGCTGCTCTCTCTGTTGAACACGGGCTGATTTTTGACTGAGTTGCTTTGCCTCTACCTGATCTAAGACCCTGGTCTGGTCCTGCAGCATATCATCCTTTCATGCCTCTGTGCTCATAGAACGCTTACTGCTCAGCAATCAAAGACACCCTTCTCATCTCATGGGTAAATATCCCACAGACAGACAGACATAGAGTCTGCATGCTGGCAGTAATGGCCCGAGGGTAGTAAAATATCAAAGTGGGCCAATACTGTGGTGCTTCTCCCTGGCATTAGCAATGAGAGACCATAAATAGACAAATGAAGTGAACCTTGGGTTGCTGTCTCTAAGCGATAGCCGACCCTGCTGGACAATAAATTAGCACATGTTCATTAACACTTCCCCGCCTGACGCTAACGAGCATGCTGGGGGAATCACATGTGGCTTTTCAATATACACCCCCCCCCCCAACGTGTCATTGAGATTGCAAGGGCAACCACTTCTCCCTTTGTGCTTTCAGGTCATTCATAGTCTTCCTCAGGTTTGCTGTACTGAGCAGTACACACACACACACACACACACACACACACACACACGCAGACTCACACACTGAATTGCATGCATATATTCATGTTGTCATTCTCACACCCACAACAGTTAAAGAAACAGCAGTAAAGCCTAAAGAAGTGTTGGAGCAATAGAGTTAATGTGTTTCATTTGGCATCTTAAGCAGCTGTTGAAAAATGAATGTCTGCGTTAGGTGTACAGGGCGAGACTGGGAGCCATAACACGATGCCATGTTCAATTATGAATGCACTGTCACCTGTTTCATTACAGCCTTTATCGAGCCTCACTCTATTTTTCACTGCTTATTGTCCCTGGATGGAAGCAGAGAAACAATACATTTTCCTGTTCTCTTGGTCACTCTCTCTTCCTATTTCTATCTTTCTTGTAGTCTCTCTCTCTTTCCCTCTGCTTTTGTTCAGCCATTCTCGCTTTCATTCTCTCGCTGACTCTTTCAAATCTCTGAAACGCTCTCTCTCGTCATCTCCACCTGTCTCCGATCTATCTGGTTGTGTGGACGTTGTCCAGTAGAGCCTCTCCTGACAGGTGGGCTGCAGACAGTCTCCTAGTCCTCCGGAGTGTAAACGGTGATCCGGCTAACTGACACTTCAGTGGGAGCTGCTCACTGCCTCCTCCACTTCAGACACTAGAAGGAAAGAGTTCAGGCTTGGCACCCCCTACTCCACCCCCTCATCATCTCTGCATCATCTCCTGCCAACACCTCCAACAAGTACAGTATGGGTAGAGATACAGTCCAGGTTTACCTTACATTTAGAGTTCTAGGGGCACCGAGGGGGTTGACATCTCCCATAAACAACAAAGTGTACTGGTTTCACACTCAAAAAGATGTTGCGTAAAGCTTACTTCCTTATTCCATTCACTTGTATTATTTTTTACTGCATCAGGAATAGCGTACACAGACGTTTCGGCTTTACCACCCTCCTTAGTGTTCAGGTACAGTTTTATTTGAATTCTAAACAGCATTTGTAGAGAACAACCGGTGAGCAGCAGGTGCTTCTAATCAGGGTTGCCACTCATCCCAACCAGGAGCTCATTGGGGCCTGGTTTAACATAGAAAATGGTACTGCCTATAGTTTACTGTGGAAATATACAACCCAGAAAGCAAACCACTGGAGTATGGCTTCTTGCCCAAAGCACCAGAGAACACTGTGTGTGTGTGTGTGTGTGTGTGTGTGTGTGTGTGTGTGTGTGTGTGTGTGTGTGTGTGTGTGTGTGTGTGTGTGTCTTTTCCATGGCTTTTCACTCACCACGCTCCATGATAAACATACCTCCAGGGCTTTTCTCTTTTGAGGAGACATTAGTTATTTACTTTTGCCAAAATAAGTCTCCAACCCGCTGGCCTAAAGAGCGGCAAAGATGCGAGCGCAGAAATAGCCTCTCACTTTCACTCACCCACTCTCTCACCCACTCTCTCACCCACTCACTCTCCCCCTCACTTGTGTAATTAAATGTCAAAAGCCAGAGTATGAAAATCAATGCTGCATTGTGTAGTATCGCATCTGAGAATGCAGCTAATTCAAAAGCAAAGGAGCACGGGTGGCAGTGTTGATTATTTGACAAGCCGCCGTACTGCCTGTCTGTTAACTACAAATGAAATCTAGTTCCCATCCAAGTTCCCCGGGCCAGGAAACCAAGGTAATATCTACACAATCAATATCCCAGTAGAGCTGGGCACATTATACACACAGCACATAAATATGATGGGGTTTTTCACTATTCTCCCCTTCTTGTTTCACTATCTCCTACTCATCCCTTTCTCTTCCTGTTACCTACTCTACTCTCTTTCTCTCATCATCTTTCTCTCCATCCCTGTTTTATTCTCTCTCCTCATCCCTCGTTTCCTGTCTGTTTCATTCTCTTTTTCTCATCCCTCTCTTTCTGTAGAGTGTTAGCCAGTCTGTTGAGAAGTGAAGCAGCTGGTGGGGTAATGCCTAGCTGCCTCCTTGGAAGGATGGCACTGGGAGGGAGATGGTGGAGAGAGATAGAAAGAGAGGTCGGCATTGGCTCTCTATGGTGCTTTCTCTCCATCTCTCTCACTTTCCTTCTCTCAGTCTTTCTGAATTTTTCGCTCAATTTTTTTTCTCTTGCCCACTGGGCACACACTGGTTGAATCAATGTTGTTTCCACGTCTATTCCACATCTACTCCACGTTGAGCCAATGTGGAATAGACGTTGAATTCACGTCTGTGCCCAGTTGGTGTTTTCTCTTGCTCTGTGCCTCTTCCTTCTCTCTCTCCTGGTGAGCGTGATGGTTCCTCTCTGAGAGGCAGGCTTCTATCCCTCCTTAATGTCACCAGGCCTGCAGCTCTTACACTGGATTTGGCCACAGGCCCAGGAGACAGTGTGTTTCATGAGCACACACACACACAGACAGAGACAGAGAGAGAGACAGAGAGAGAGACTGGGCTACAGGTAAACTGCTGTGTCTCCACAGCCAGTTCTAGCATAACTCACACCATTTGCGTTATCCCCTAGGATATTAACAGAGAGGAGGAAATAAAAACAGTATTTTTACGCTCTGGTGAGCTGCCAAGAGCAGTGTGTGTGTGTACGCTCCTGTCTTAGGGCCAGGAACATATACAGCACCATAACATTCTCTGGCGCAACCACCCCACCATTATCATATTGTACTCATGGGCTCTAAATGGCAGATTGGACCCCCACCGCCCAACAGCTTGGCCCCCCACCAATACCACCTGCCATCCTCCTCCCCACCTGCCACTCATGGTGTCAGAGCAGACTCCAGACTGCGTCAGAGACATGGCAGGGACACGTCAGTCTGTTGGCAGTGCCACCTCACAGGCCTCATGGCTAGGAGCTAGTCTCTCATTGTGTATTTATTACTTCTGTTATTATTTTTCCAGACTATTTTTCTCTTTTTTTTCTCTCTGCGTTGTTGGTAAGTAAGCATTTCACTGTTAGTATACACAGGTTGTTTTCTGAAGCACGTGATACATGCAATTTGATTTGATTAATGTGTGTTCTCAATGACAGCAACAAGGCCCCTCAGACAAGCACATTCATTCATTTCCATTGATCCCAGCTCTCTGAGAGATCACAAGTGGAGTAGATATGGAGTATGACAAAAAGTGAGCTATTGACTATATCAATCACACATGGTCTGGTTGGAAAATAAGCTGCTAAGATGAGTTCCACTGTGAAAAGATGTTGAACAGATGCTGTTTGGTTGAGTTGTATTTCAGTCAACCTTACTCAACAGAAGCCAGCAGGAACGCAAACAAGGCTTAGTCCTTTTGTCTTAATCTGTGCATTCTAGGGCTGTGAGTCATGTGCAGGAGCTGGCAACAGAGCATCAGGAGCCCTGTGTGTATCTGGTTTAAGGCCCCTCTGTCTACAGTGTCTGAGTTCAGGCAAAACCAACCACACTCATTCTGAGGAAGATTACACTTGTCTCTTTTGCTGCTGGTGCTGCAGCACTTCTCATGCTCGCTGACATTTTGCCTTGTCTCTATTGTGTTTGCCTACTGTGTTTGAAAATACCATCAGCCTGTCATTAAGGCTGTTATTTTGGATTAACAAGGGGAACATGGCTTTATTAGTGCGTGTTCGTGCTGGTAATGGCTGTAATGTATGTGTGTGCTGAACTGCAAGTGCCATTTTGAGAGAATTCTGTGCCTTCGTCTGTTCTCTCCTTTTGTCTACAGATCTACTGCCAAATAACTAATTGAATACTTCAATAATACAGCCAGCCAATGAAACAAATACTATTTAACTGTTTCCAATCACACATAAACGCACTGACACACAAACACACACACATGCACGTAATACAAACCCGTATGAACGTAAACAAGCACACACTCCATTACTTATATCATAATGTTCTGCTTCCAAACACCCATTTCACTTTGCCGTTCTGGTTGGAGCAGACCTCATACATGTGGTAAGTGGAAGATATCCAGCCTCTGCTGTGTAATCCCATGCATGTTCTGTTTCCTGCTCCATTGGTTGTGTCTGTCTTCGGGGTAAACTATCTAAATCTGTTCTTTTGAAATTGGGATGATTCATCCAACAATAAGTGGCTGGCCTACATAACAACCAGGCCTTTAGAGGAAGCACTTAAGCCAGATGACATCCAAAACAGGTAGCTATGGGCTGTTTTTGTTATCACATATTATTTCAAAAGATTCACAGAATCTAACAGATGAAAAATGTCTATGTAGCATAAAGGAGAACAACGGTAGACTAAAGTGAAGAAAGAAAGGGTGGCATCAAGGAAACACTGTTGTTCCAAGAATACAGACCTTCAGGAACCACAGTGTATGTCCCCCTAGTTTGTTTAACATACTGTAAAATGAGGTGTTTTTCTGATGAAACAACCTCCCAGTGAATATTCCACAAAGAGCTTTTGAGCCAGCTAGTGATTTGGCAGTAGACTGGAGTTGATGAGTCTGTTTAACGACCTTTGGCTCCTCTGTCTGGGTGCTGTAACTCCTCTGGGTGGGATGGTGTGATGACTTGACACTTGACAGTTAATATACTGCTGCTACTGAGAATCTGTGGCAGGGTTGGGGAGTGGCATGACTCCTCTGGTTGGCCAGCATTAGAACTCTCATAGTGGGAGTGTAATAGTCATGCTGCGTTTTACAGTAAAAACAAAACAAGGCTTTTTAGAATAGCTACTCGTTTCATCAGAACTTGAAAGGGTCTCTAAGGTTATGCTGGGCTTTTCTATTGGTTACTGTTTAACTACTTGATTGATTGGTTGATTTGATGGGTTGACTGACCGATTGATTGTGTTTCATGGCGAGTCTGTCGAGGAGCAGGGACTGGCTGGTGGAATTTACCACCTCGTTAAGATGGTGTTGAAGTTCATTTACATTTTAAATGGAAACATTAGCTTTACATTCCTCGTCCAGAGTGACAGATACTTTATGACTCACCATAAACAGAAATGCATTAAAGGACGTCACACATGTAAAGTTTACAGCGTGTTAACACACACCCACACGCTTCTGTCAATCCAACCATCCTCCTCAGTACCTAGCTTTGCTCCTCTGATTACTTGGCATGCTTTCCTTCGTTTCTGTGTTCTCTATGTTGGCTTTCTGAAGATTTTTTTCCAGAAGTAACACATTCTTAAGAGTACCTTATACAAGTGCAATGTCTACTTCAATCAAATATCCATCCACAAGTGCCCTTGACTCTCTCCAGTCAACACTTCTACTAAGGAGATGGAAGTGGTTTGATGGTGTCTCTGATTGTCTGAGTGTTCTTCAACCTGGTCCTGGACAACCACAAGGTGTTAGTACTGGGCTGGAACAAAAGCCTGCACACACTGTATATCCCTAGGTCCAGTGGATTGAAAAACACCATTAGATCCTCGATCTGGCTGCATTGCTACAGTATGTGTGTTAGCTCTCCAGTACAGTACTGTCTAGTGAGATGACATCATACACTAGGTGTATGTTGCTGTGGCTATAAGGAGGTTGATGTAGATGGATGAGGGATTAGAAGAACATTCTCTCTGCACTGCCTGCAGGACTGGCTCATTAATCAATGTTTTATTCAATCGCCCCCCCCCCCGCAAAATCAGAATGTATGAAACAATTATGAGCCCACAGAAACCCATATGTGCACCCCACTTTGCTGACACAGTAAGGGTGTGTGTTGCCTACGTGCAAGTGTGCATGCATGTGTGTCTGTGTCTAGGCTATGTCTAAGGCTGTGTCTAGATGTGACAGTTCATGCATCTTTATAATTCTGATCATGGCGTTCTGTTCATGGAATTGCGAATGTGTCATGCATCTACACCTACAGAAATGTGTCCACAGTGTGTCCAGATTCCCTATTCCCACGCTATATTTAAATGCCAGTAAACATTTGACAAATGGTGGAATAGGCTAAATATGATAACACCACAACAACTGATGGCTGTAGCTAACTGGCCAGCTAATCTACGTAGCTAGCACTCAATGATAAATGGATTGCAAACAGGTTAGCATAACTCTAGACAAACCAAACATATTTTTCTAAATATTAGCTCACTGGCTACCATTTAGGAGGCCAGCAAACACATTCTTCACATGCTAGGAGCGTATTTCCTCCAACATTATAATGAAAAGTTGCCTCTCGTTCTCAAAGCACAAGTTTTCTGGAGACATGTGGGAGGACTGTTGATGACGTTTCCCCCTGGTCAGACAGATCTGAACACAGTCAGACCACAAAGCGTTTTTTTGTATTCTGATAGCAGATGTCGCATGTAGGTGTCAAGTGTAGACACGTCCTAAGTGTCTGTGTGTTTATTTATGAGAGAGCGAGGGAGAGAGATAGATGTAAATGCTGTAGAGGCGGTGGGTGGATTCTGATTGCAGTAGTGTGTCAGTGTGATTTGCAGTGCTCCATCAAGATGAGCAGTGAAAGCTACAGCACTCAAGTGTTTAGGGAACGTACATTCCGGGGTGATAGATTCCGCTGGGGTCCTCCTCAGTCTATTCCCAGGGTTCACTCTCACCTCACGCATTGCTCATTCAGCAGCCTTCCGAGGAACAATTTGAAATGGTTGTTTTCCTCCACAAATGTTATAGCAAGCTGTGCCAATAGTACATTCACTGTAATGCCATGATTCTAATGGATATTAGCTTGGTCCCTGCTGTATAAATATCCCATATTACTTTGAAAATGTGTGTAGAAGAAATACATATTGGTTAGCATACTCCATCATTCTGTGAAAACAGTTAATTACAGATTTTTAAGTAAAACATTTTTTTAAATGCATTATTAAAGCTATTTCATTTTCAGAGACATTGGGGTTGTACCTGTACAATGTACTACTTAATTAAATGGTCAGATTTACTTGGTTAAGTCAGTTTAACGTCATATTAGTCTAAATCTTGTGAATGTAAGCACTTGACAACTGCTAGTGTTATTCTTGCTGATATGGTAGTAAATATAACTAGGCTACAGTAATAAAACATACCGAAACGTAACGTAGGCAATAAAACTGGTGCTGAATTATTGCAAAAGCATTTGTTTAGCCTTTAAATCCGGAAACATAACTGCTCATGTTCCATGGCCTATTTAGAGTGTTTCAGTATAGATCAGTACCAGTATAGATCAGTACCAGTATAATGGCTGGAGCATTGTATCAATACAGATTCTTACACACACGATTCCTCATTCATCGCACAAAATATAGCCTAAATGCCAATTAGAAACAAATTAGCACAAAAAAATCACTTTATCCCATTGTTTTATTTGCACGGATACCAATGCAGTCCCCTTAATGCTCACACATTAACCTTAGAGTTACCACTAGAAGGCAAATACGTGAATGCATGGTTGAGTAATTGCTGAAAAATAAACATTTTAAGTACATAAACATTAACTTACCAGCAAAGACGCGAGAGACACCTAGACAGCTGAGAATTAGCAGTGGCACGGTTGACAGGAAAAATCTCTTCATCCTTTAAACATTAGAGGACGTGAGATCCCATTTACTCTGACTAGAGCTACTACGTTAACTGCCCTGCTATTGTTCAGCATTCACATCAGTCCATGCATATTGTCTCGATCAAAAACCGTTTACTGTCTCGTTGGCTTGCCGCAGATCGACTGACGAGCGCTTCCAGCAACCTGGGACAGCGACAGCGCTCCCCCACCTACATGCAACAGTAGTTTAACATGCGGCGGACCTTGTTCGTGTGTGTCGCCCACGAATGCTCTTCATGGTTCCACCTCAGCTACGAGAGATATTTATAGACATTAAACTCGACGACCAGAAATAAATGAAGTCCTGGTGATGAGTGTTGGTCCGTGGCTGTGGCCGAGTTTCGCACCGTGTACATATGTGCCCCTGAAGTCGGGTGGTGCTTAGGGGCACTCAACAGAAACGTGATCGCGCTGCTCTCACTGCCCTGCCCACTGCAATCGACACTCGCGTGCGTATAGTCATGGGAGAGATGCACACACACACACAGGCATACACTCTAGGCTCCAATTATTATTCATATGCGCTGCAATTATACCTTTATGCACACATAATGTCCACATGGAGAGTTTATTAATTATGATTAAATGAGGTATGAAATCATCTCACAGACTATTGGCTACACTAAACCGGATAACTTTGACTTTTGCTCAAAGTGCATGTATATTGTTCTCAGCTATAGACAAAGTGTCTCTTGTATATTTCGGCTATGAAATGATTTATAAAGTTTGATCTCGAGCCCAGTTGTTGAAGCTTGAATATTCAGACGTTTCAGACTTGCATTTTAGTATACAGCAGTGGGTGGGGTAAGCTATGTCAAGTTTGCATAAGAGCACCAACAGTAACCTAATTACTGCTCTATAGACAATTATCATGGTACATTAAAGGCTAGGACAAAATACCAGGCCAGTAAAATAGAATTCAAAGGCATTCCAATGAAGTGTAAAGTTTTGATTTTATAATTTCCATTGGTATAGTTACACATGGGCTGAATCTATCTTACTTCCTATTTGTCTCTGACCATTTGTCAAGTTCAAGGTCCCGAGCCTGCACTCCTCTGTCATTTGTTTGAGTGCACTCTGTCACCGACACCCGGTCGCATCCATTTACCATACTTGGTAAGACAGTTCTCAGAATGACTTTCGCCCACACCACTATCAAATATTAATGTACAATTCCATGCAACAACAACAACCTGCCGCCTGTGCATAGTTTCGCGTCAAACATGGTTTTGTCCTCGAACACCACTTAGAACCGCAAATATTCGTCCATACACTATAGTGTAAGCAACCACATCACCACACCCTCTGACTATTTGAATAGATCGTTTACTGCATCAAAAGAAAACTGCAGATAATTATTTGATACATAAATAGTACAAGATAGTCTCTCTTACCTGAGCTGCCTGAATGTAGCCTACCTATATCAGCCGGCGCTGCAAGATGTGTGCGGTCTTGGCCGGGATGGTTCACGTTAAGAAAGCTTCGTCACGAGTTTAAAGCGCGCCCGTCCGGAGTCGGGCTACTGTCCCAACTGAGAAGCAACGTTAGCGAATGCCCCCTGTGTCCCCAATAACTGTTTTCTGCACCACAACGACTCCCACACTACACCCACTCCTTCAACTTCACAGCATCTGGCTGGGTGACGGCGTGTTTGTGAGAGAGAATGAGTGAATTAAGGTGTGTGTGTGTGTGTGTGTGAGTCATTGTCCTTTGCAGCTCTGCAGTCATGAAAGCAGGTGTTTCCTAGCAGGTGTTTTTACCTCACACGTTTAAGGCAAGGAGGAAAATACTGTCCTAAGAAATTAGCTGCATTTTTATGAGTTGCAAAATTAGTTTAAAATGTAAAACTGTCACTTGTTGCCAAGATTTTAAGATGTACAATGTACACCAGTGTAAATATGCAAACATTGCTCTGGCACAAGGGCCTCAGTGTGTCACTTGTGTGTAGGGTTACAAAGGGATGTACAATTTACCAGTAAATTTACCAGAATTTCGATAACTTTCAAGTTTAATCTAGTGGCCATTTTGGGTAGTCAGATTATCACAGGTGTCTGTAATTATCTCTGGCCCTCTGTGTGGCCTTATCACACGTTAAATATATAAAATAGTCAAATAAAACGATTTCAAAAAATGACAAAATGTATCCTAAATATAAACCATCAATTTATTGAATACCAATGATGTTTAATATGAGGGTTTCAGCATGACATATCCTATATATTTTTATTTACACACTCGTTTTTTTATTATGTTAATATGTATTTTTTGTAACTGTTTTTGTGCCAAACTGTTGGAATTTGTGAAAAAAAGTCAATAGTTGAAAGAGTTGCAGAGTTAATTGAAAATAATGCAATTTTTGATAAGAGCCTTTTTTATTAATTAGGCTATTTTCTCTTGATCCATATGGTCTACCCACTAGGAAGTCATGAACAATATGGACACAGATTTTAAAAAATGTATACTATATGTAAATACATCTTTTTAAAGTGAGCAACATTTTAATAAATTACCAAAGTTACCATAGATTGCCATAGAATACCTGTTAATTACCAAAATGACTGAAGATTCTGGTAACTTTAGTAAATTACCGGTAGCTTTGCAAACCTACTCGTGTATATACTGTCTAATACTCAATCCAGCCAGGTGTGTTGCATTCTAACAATCCCATTAGCAAAACACTGCTCCACAGCCATAGTTGACTGAGATGTATTTCATTCAATAGAAGCGTGGGCAGCACAAAGACAGCACAGTGGATTTTTGACCGGACCCAAGCAGAGGAATTGCAAAGATATCTCTCAAGTCTACTGCCAATAGAATATTAATGGGCTTTAAATTCACCGCTCTGCAAACACATAAAGGACTCAGCCCAAGCGCGTAATTTGCTTTTGGAAAGGGCTTCACTGATACCTCACAGTCCACCACATTAAACACAGATCAAGCAGAAAATCACTAATAAATCAGAGCTGTTTTTATGGAAGTTGTGGTGTATCCATCCTCTCCTAGGTTACACTTTGACAGAAGATGCTGAACTTTCACACTCTCTGGGTTTGTTTTGGTGTGTTTGTGTGTGAAGTTGATGGGTTTGTTTTGGTGTTTGTGTGTGTGAGGATTGATGTGGTCACTGTAATCATCTCACAGCGAGAAGAGGGCCGTAGAGTGGACCATTAGACATGGAGTTACTGAAGATACAGTGTGGATTTTCCCACCCTTTGAAATTTTCCAATCTGCTGGGACCCAAGCTGCCCCTGTCCATGTGGCTTTGGAGGCTGTTGAAGCCAATGGCTCTGTGTTTGCATACAGAATGAATTGGCTCAGTCATGCCTGACAGATAGCAATAATGTAGAGACATTGAAAATAACAGCTGAGGGACTATTGATTTGGTGACATGGCACATTTCTCTGGGTGGATCAGAGAGGTTGATTTTGATTATCATTAGTAGGTGGATATAGATCAGTGCATTTACCCTGGTAAAAACCTGCATCCATTTTCAGTTGTTGAGGCAGAACTCATATTTTGAGGACAAAAGAGTTATATTTATAGTATACGTATCTATCTGTTCTGAATGGACATGTGTCATGATGACCATGTGATGTAAGGGATGGATTATAAATCCCCCAGCACACTTGATTCCCAAACGTTATGTTGAAATTCATAACCTGAATCAGCATTTTACAAGGATGGGGAAAGCAAACAAGTAACCCGAGCATGAATATTTAACACACAAGTATCTCCTGTTATTAAATTTTTACTTACCTGGGACTATCCTGCAGTTCAAAATTAGTTTTGGATGAGCTGTAAAATCTAATCTCCTGGAGGTCATGGGGAGGTGAGGGTTGAGCCAGTAGTCCTGGGGGGATTGGAGGGCTGGTGGTGGGGTGATGGAGGGGAGACGGGGCAGGGCTACTGTGGTTGGAGGACCAGCGGAGGCAGCAGCAGGACAGGAGGCCTTTGTTCCTATCCCAGGCTGACAGGATTGGGATGCTGGCCCAGGCGATGTGAGGCTAGCTGGCCAGAACACCAGGAGAAAATGGTCTGGGAGATAAGGTCATGACAGGAGAGGAGAGGAGAGGGAAGAGGGTAGGAAAAGAAGGGGGATAGTGAAGGAAACAAACTAGGAAGGGAAAATGATAGACGATTGCAAGCATCTGGGTCACTATAACAGATGTATGGGTTTGGTGGTGTGATGATGATGATGATGATGATGATAATGTTGATGACAATGACTCAAACAAAGAAAGGAGTTCACAGGAAGGTAGCCTAAATTACCTCAAATCATTGTGTCACAAAAAGTCATAAAAATATGAATCAATGGATTTTTTATTTAGAATTTTGGGTTTATCTCTGTAGGAACATTTCGGAACAGTTTCAAAATAACACCTGCAAATGTATTATATGAGCAGAAATAATGTTTACGCAGCGCTCTCATGTTCTCATTCAGTGCTCCTGTGCCTTGTGTTTTCTTGGCCCGGACAATGTTTTTGCACAAATGGATGAGCTTGCCTCTGCTCACATGTAAAGTGGTCCTCTGAATGGTTGACTTCCCTGTCCTAATCTTATTACGACTCCGTTGAATTCAGAGTTCATTTGCCGCTTTGTGCTGAGACACGCTCCCGTGTGAATAGTGGAAAATCTGAACTGGCAGTCGCACACCGACTCAAAGCCTCGGATGGCAGAACACGAGAGATGAGGCCATTTTAGATTGTTAACACTGTTAGCTAATCTAATTCATGGTCCAAAAGCATAGCAATTTTTGGCCCCCGTCAAATCTCCTTGTAGTGATCACTGCTTTGGGATAGATAGCTTCTTGAGGGAAACTTATTTTAGTCAATTATTATAATGTCTGATGTCATCAGGGGTGAAAGTAAGGCGGTACGGTCCGAGACGGCAACCGGACGAAATAAATAGTGGGGGAACGCTGTACCGGTAAAACGTGAGCCTATCACAATTAATACAACATTCCCAAAACATTATAGGCTATTATACTGTAAAAAGTCAAGGTTCCTGGAGGATACTTTAGGGGGTGTTCAAATTGAAACTATAGTGGAGCCCCTATAAGTTCTTCAAATAACCCTTCTTAATGGATCCTGGAAGAACCTTTTGGGTTCGATAGCCAGGATGATTTTGCAGTGCTTGGTGAACGAACAGGTTTCCTGTTATATTCATCAGAGGTGTAGCGAGGGTGAAGTCTGTGAATCCAAACAATTGTAATTATACAGATGATTAACAAAACATGCACACAACAGTATTCATACCTTGGTTTGTGTGTGAAATGTGAATGAAGAAAAACTGTTTTGATAATGGTTTTCATACAAATACAGTTGAAGTCGGAAGTTTACATACACCTTAGCCAAATACATTTAAACTCAGCTTTTCACAATTCCTGACATTTTATCCTAGTAAAAATTCCCTGTCTTAGGTCCGTTAGGATCACCACTTTATTTTAAGAATGTATAATGTCAGAATGATAGTAGAGAGAATTATATATTTAAGCTTTTATTTCTTTCATCACATTCCCACTGGTTCAGAAGTTTACATACACTGAATTAGTATTTGGTAGCATTGCCTTTAAATTGTTTAACTTGGGTCAAACGTTTCGTGTAGCCTTCCACAAGCTTCCCACAATACTTTGGGTGAATTTTTGCCCATTCCTCCTGACAGAGCTGGTGTAACTGATTCAGGTTTGTAGGCCTCTTTGCTCTCACACACTTTTTCAGTTCTGCCCTACAAATTTTCTATAGGATTGAGGTCAGGGCTTTGTGATGGCCACTCCAATACCTTGACTTTGTCCTTAAGCCATTTTTCCACATCTTTGGAAGTATGCTTGGGGTTATTCTCCAAAAAGTACGATCTTTGTCCCCATGTGCAGTTACAAATCGTAGTCTGGCTTTTTTTATGGCGGTTTTGGAGCGGTGGCTTCTTCCTTGCTGAGCGGCCTTTCAGGTTATGTCAATATAGGGCTTGTTTTACTGTGGATATAGATGCTTTTGAACCTGTTTCCTCCAGCATCTTCACAAGGTCCTTTGCTGTTATTCTTGGATTGATTTGCACTTTTTGCACCAAAGTACGTTCAACTCTAGGAGACAGAATGCGTCTCCTTCCTGAGCGATATGATGGATGCATGGTCCCATGGTGTTTATACTTGCATACTACATTATGGACAAGGTACAATTGCATACACTTAGGTTGGAGTCATTTAAACTCATTTTTCAACCACTCCACACATTTATTGTTAACAAACTATAGTTTTGACAAGTTGGTTAGGACATCTACTTTGTGCATGTCACAAGTCATTTTTCCAACAATTGTTTAGACAGATTCTTTCACTTATAATTCACTGTATCACAATTCCAGTGAGTCAGAAGTTTATATACACTAAGTTGACTGTGCCTCCAAACAGCTTGCAAAATCCCAGAAAATGATGTCATGGCTTTAGAAGCTTCTGATAGGCTAATTGACATCATTTGAGTCAATTGGAGGTGTACCTGTGGATGTATTTCAAGGCCTACCTTCAAACTCAGTGCCTCTTTGCTTGACATCATGAGAAAATCAAAAGAAATCAGCCAAAAAAAATTGTAGACCTCCACAAGTCTGGTTCATCCTTGAGAACCATTTCCAAATGCCTGAAGGTATCACGTACATCTGTACAAACAATAGTATGCAAGTATAAACACCATGGGACCACGCAGCCATCATATCGCTCAGGAAGGCGACGCGTTCTGTCTCCTAGAGATGAACGTACTTTGGTGCAAAAAGTGCAAATCAATCCAAGAACAACAGCAAAGGACCTTGTGTAGATGCTGGAGGAAACAGGTTCAAAAGTATCTATATCCACAGTAAAAACAAGTCCTATATCGACATAACCTGAAAGGCTGCTCAGCAAGGAAGAAGCCACTGCTCCAAAACCGCCATTTTAAAAAATGACTACGGTTTGCTACTGCACATGGGGACAATAATCATACTTTTTGGAGAAATGTCCTCTGGTCTGATGAAACAAAAATAGAACTGTTTGGCCATAATGACCATCGTTATGTTTGGAGGAAAAAGAGGGAGGCTTGCAAGCCAAAGAACACCATCCCAACCGTGAAGCACGGGGGTGGCAGCATCATGTTGTGGGGGTGCTTTGCTGCAAGAGGGACTGGTGCACTTCACAAAATAGATGGAATCATGAGTATGGAAAATTATGTGGATATATTGAAGCAACATCTCAAGACATCAGTCAGGAAGTTAATGCTTGGTTGGAATTGGGTCTTCCAAATGGACAATGACCCCAAGCATACTTGCAAAATGGCTTAAGGCCAACAAAGTCAAGGTATTGGAGTGGTCATCACAAAGCCCTGACCTCAGTCCTATAGAAAATTTGTAGGGCAGAACTGAAAAAGCGTGTGCAAGCAAGGAAGCCTACAAACCTGACTCAGTTATACCAGCTCTGTCAGGAGGAATTGGCCAAAATTCACCCAACTTATTGTGGGAAGCTTGTGGAAGGCTACCCGAAACGTTTGACCCAAGTTAAACAATTTAAACGCAATGCTGCCAAATACTAATTGAGTGTATGTAATCTTCTGACCCACTGGGAATGTGATCAAAGCTGAAATAAATCATTCTCTCTATTATTGACATTTCACATTCTTAAAATAAAGTGGTGATCCTAACTGACCTAAGACAGGGAAATTTTACTTGGATTAAATGTCAAGAATTGTGAAAAACTGAGTTTAAATGTATTTGGCTAAGGTGTATGTAAACTTCAGACTTCAACTGTACCTGTGTATGCCTTCAACTGTACCTGTATACCTACAGACACAAAAGTGAGCAGTTCAGTCATCTGCACCCAATACAGCTAGTCTTCAACATTTTCCTATAGCCTACATATTCTTTCCTCTGTTGTTTGATATCAAATGAATTGTGTCCATTCTTTTGTTTTAAAAAGATTTGCACAAATATGAAAAGATAGATGGTATCACCACAAAACAATATAATTTTAGATCATATATGGGACAAACCTTACCTTAAATTGAGGAGATCTTTACATGTTTCAGTTAAGTGCCTGCACCTGCTGTCCTTTCAAATTAAAATCTGAATGTTTCAGTTGGGCAGTTAGGTTCCTGCAAGAACCCTCACCAATTGAGGTTCCTCGATGAACCCCACCTCCTATGAGGTTCAAAGGACTTTGAGGATCTTATAAGAACCCTTGTTGAACCCCTATTTTAAGATTGTATAGGGGAAGCTAAGATTCCCTAAAGTAAATTGAATTAAATTGCCAAAATTATGTAGTCCAATTAACTTACTCCTGTCTATAACTAAAATCATTAAAAATAGACTACTACACCAGAAAGTATAATTTGGCCAAAGAGGACCATTAGCTTATTTAAAAGAGACTGTGGATGGTTTTAAATCACATAGCCTACAGTCGGAAGGGCCCGCAATTTGGGCAGATCATACGGGAAATACCAAATAGATGGTTGTTGAGTTATGACTCAGTGTAAAGAGACCCAGCCAGGCATATCTCAATATTTAAAAATACAATTGCGGAAAAACTGTTTGGAAAGCTAAGGGCTATTGCTGTAGAGATGACAATGAAAAGACTCCAGTCTGTCTTTTAGTTATCAAAATTCTCAACTTAATTGAGCAAACTGTAGCCAAATATCTTATTGGCACCAGCAGAGAACATCGGCCATATCCCCAGTGAGTGGGCATAATCACTGTCTTTATCATTGAGTCAGTGCCACTTATGTTTGTTTTTGGACAAAAATGTCCTCCTCCAGATTAGATGGACGTCATATTGTATTTGTGTTTCCACTTTTCGTAGGTCGATTATATGGATCAGACAACAATGTATTTATTGATCTGTTTGTCAGTGTCAGCTGAGTAGTATTTTTTAGCATTAAAAAAAGATTCTGCTAATGTCTCCATTCAAATAAAGTGTAGTAGAATTGCATGAAATGTGTTTATAAAAGGCCAACAAGAAATGTATCTGATAAGCCTATAGCCTAGGCCTTCCCTCTGCCACTATGCGCTGCATCAGTCTTTCTTTGCGAACGGTGATTGAGTTATATTATTAGCCTAAATGATGTCTAACTAATCATCACATTAGGAATAATAGGCTATCTTACATACGTCTGCAAATGCCAGGATGCATGAAATGCTTTGTTTAAAAGGTGCATTTTTATGGTGAAAATGTGCTTTCTGAACATGAAACCCACACACCGCCTATGTTAAAAGGCATTGAATGTTAAAGTGATATGACAAATCTTTACTAGGCCCAGGCTACTAGGCCCACAGACGTCAGATATTAAATGAATGGGGACTCTATATGGAGTTCTAGGATTACACCTAGGCTATAAGAAAACACTTGGGTGTCTCATACGGGTAATGATATCTACTTTCACCCCTGGATGTCATTGATGGCAGAAATGAAATCACATGCTTGGGAATACAACATAAGAACCAAGCGAGCCAGCAGCACACTCTCCTTGCATAAGGTCATGGTCTTGTTCTTGAAATTGACTGTGTAAGGGCGAACATAATGTCCTTTTCGTGCAGGGTCACTCAAGTGCATCAGTTTAGTGTGAGCATGATTGAATACAGTGGATCCACTCCACTCTGTGTGTGCGTGGTTGTGTGCATTTGTGCGTGCGTGTGGTTGTGCCAGTGTGTGAGTGTGTGCCATCACCAATGCTCTGTATGAGGGTTAAGGCTGGTGGACCCTAAATCTGTAGAGGCAGGCAGCAGATATGACCCTTCTTTTATGGAGGAGACTGCATCCCATGGGACAGATGGAGCCTGGCCATGAATAGAACCAGAGTTATCTGCTCTGTGATGGGTAGCCCACCTTAGCTCCCAGCCACCCTCACTCTCCCACTCTATGTCTCCCCCACCACTAGGCCTACATCCAGAGCAATTCATTTTTCACACTTTGAGAAATGACCTGTAAATTAATGAATTTCAATGTTTTTTAAAATTCTCTCCTTGACCATTTGCAGGGCATTCTAGGACTAAGCTCTCTCTCTGTTTGTTTATATCCAGTGTATATGCTACCTACTATAGAGTGTCAGGCGCAATCTCAGTAGTCTTTATGGATGTCCATACTTGGTCCCACAATAGGAAGGGTCTCAATGCAGTAGAATGTAGAGCTATCCCTCAGTCAGAGCTAATTCAGCCAGTCAAGGAGAAAGTCCAACCGAATAATTGCACCCATGAATCAGGTAATGATTGAGCCACTTTGGTGTAACCGTGCATTCTTACAACTGTATGTGACAAAACCCAAAGATGTCTGTTCATTTCAGGCATCAACCCCCTACCCCTCAGAACACTATCATCAAAGGCCAGGTGGTAGACATGGTAGACAACTACAAGTATCTTGGCACAATGATTGAGTATACATTGAAATTTGAGTGTAACAGTGACATGTTGTGGAAGAAGGGCCAGCAACACTTTTTTTGTCTCAGGAAACTGGCAAAGTTCCAGGTAGACAGGACCTTGATTACTCTCTTTTATAAGTCGTACATAGAGTCTGTCTTAACATGGTCTTTGATTTGCTGGTACGGCAACCTTGGTGTAAAAGCAAACAATGCACTAGCAAGAATAGTGATGTGGTCAGTAAGATCACATGAGTAGTCTGTCTGACCTGTACAACAGACAAGTGGTGAGGAAGGCAGAATCCACCCTGTCTGACTGTACCCACCCCTACACCATGGGTTTCAGGTCCTATCCTTTGGCTCCCAGTTTCGATTCCCCACTGTTAAGACTAACAGGTACAAGCACTCCTTCACCCCTATTGCCATTGCCCTTTAGATTACAGGGAAGAGAAGAAGGTAGGCTAGGGATGATGATGTTGCGGATTATGATGGTAATATGTTGATGATGATGGTCATTTTAGTTTTGTCAGCACACTGATGATATGTTGTTGACGAGATAATCTAAGAATGCAGAGAGTTTATTAAACAACTTTGCTATACTTTTGTGCTGCTGCTAATGTCGATCACTAGTAGGCCTACTGTATATATTAGTACTGATGACTGTTAGCCCTACGCTCATTGTATTCACTATAACTCAATCAAGAAATATATTTATAAAACCCTTTTTAAATCAACAGATGTCACAAAGTGCTTATACAGAAACCCAGCCTAAAAGCCCAAACAGCAAGCAATGCAGATGTACTGTAGAAGGTATGTGTCATTAACTCTGTGTCATTGTGATCCATGTGTATTTTATATGTTCAATATTGTTCTTTGTGCTCCTTTGCTGCAAAACCACTGTATGGGACAATAAAGTTGAAACTTGAAGGAAGAGATTCAGGACCATGGATAGTGTTCCTAGTTGTAGTCTATGCAGTTTTATTCAACGTCAATCATAGTGTTGGCCCTGTTTTCTAATGTATGATCAAATAGGTTATTTTCATGGGTAACAGAGAACATTTTCAATCAACATTTAAAGCACCTTATTTTTTACATTCAGTTCCATGGTTATAGTGTGATGGAACATTTGCCACTTGAGTGGAAAAGTAAATTTCATCAGAATGTTTCCGCATAACAGAGCGTGGCTCTATTCCGTGGTTTATGAGAGCGTTCTGCAGACCTCGTAGGAATACGGTACCACAATTAATCTACAGTTTAATATCCAACCTAATTGTGAAGAAGTAATGTTAATTTAATGAAACATTTCTGAAATGATGCAGGAGGAACAATGATCTGCTCACAATGCATCAGAGTAGAGGAAAAATCACAGCAAAGTGTGACTGTAAGTTATGAAAGAAGGTGAATGCATTGGCTGTGCCTATATTCAAAGGATGCCCTTTTTGTACCGAATGAAAGGCGGTGCTTTGTAGCAGATGGCCAAGGGACATCAGAAAAGCTTAGTGCTGCTTTGCATGAAATGCCCGGTTTATCTCAATCAATCACAGTATGTGAGTGCTATTCCATTTTAGTTTTTTTCAATCATAAATACCTCCCTCTAGATCCAAGATGGAGCAATTCCTTAAGGACATCAGAAGCTGGCACAGGAATGTGTTGTGTTAGAATACCTCACTGAAATCCCTGAAATAACACAAATCCATAAAAGAGCAAAGGAATCTGCTCTAGGGGGTTGAATGTGGTGAGTGGTGCGATTCCTCGATTATTTACTGTCAAACTTGCTCAGTCAGTTTATCAAGACTGTCTTCTTTTGCCCAGCCTTGGTGGATCTCATCCACTATACCGCACGCGCGCCTTATTTTGACAAGTTTCCTATATTTTTCTGCATCAGTCATCAAAGCAGAAAGCTCTAAATCCACCTCCTCTAAGACCTCATTGCAAAATGTGTATAGATCAGTTCAGATGAATAAGAGCGATTGATTTGGAGAGAAATCCCAGGGCTGCAATGCCATTGATGTTCAGGCCTGCAATGTCATTGAAGTTCCATGCATCGCTCCAGGAAACCACTGTGGAAAACCACTGCAGGGAAAACGGCTGACACCACCTTTCCCAGGGTGTTGAATATTCATGATGCGGTTGCGATGCTGCATGGTGCCGGTGACCCCGTTGTTGGACATGGTGTCCGACAGGTGGGCGGTCATGCATGTCCTCTCTGCAGTGGGATGGCCTTTTTCTCCTTGTGCCTTTAGAGAGAGAGAGAGAGAGACCAGGAGATTAGGGTGGGGATGGGATGGGGGAGGAGAGAGTAGAGGGGAGAAAGGAGATGTGCGAGGGGAGGAGTGCACATCTCACAAGTTGTACACCTATTGGCACAGTGACAGAGGTCACCTCCTTGGCACAGAGAGGGCTGTCAAAATCGCTGTGGCAGAAGGAGTACGGACTGACGTAGCCTTGCAGGGGAGATGATACACAGTTGCTATGTAGGAGGACTGATTGCGGATTAATTTTGTATTTGCATCTGCGCTCATTGGCCTGTCTTATACTGTAGCTTTAAAAAAAAGTTTAACGTTTTGTAGACAGGATGTGTGAGTTTTCCTTATATGATACTCTGCCTCTTCCCAATCAAAAGTGACCAGCACCACTGATAGAGCAGAAAACGTGTGTTGCTGTCTGATAAAAATAGCTGTTTTATGGTAAGTCCAAGGACAGGCTTGAGCCGTATTCAGATTGTCATACTGTACCTTCATAGCGACCTTGTGCCTTACCGGTAAATTCAGTAATACCGGCACTGAACATAAGGGGCAAAATGCCACTCTGTAATCCGAAGGTTAGCAATGCTACCATGTACATGTAAAATCCCGTAGATAATGCTAACTAAATGCTAATGAGCACATTGCGAACATTTTATACCGTCTCTGACCTAAACTTTTTTCAGGACTGACATCCCAGCTCATAACGTTATACAAGTAACTCAAACATGCTACTCACAGTTTGTTGCACGCACCAAATAAATATTAGACAGCAAGGCTCTTGATCCAGGAGTGGATTCTCTGCTGTTACTAAGAAAAGCTTGATTTTGGAAGAAGCTAGCCACTTAGCTAGATTAAGAGATGAAGATCACTTTATTGGTCAATTGCACACAAGGTCCAACCAAAATGTTACTTCTGCTTTTAACCCAACCCCTCCAAAAGACACACATACATATACAGGTTTTTGGGGAGGTGATGGGAGCTGCTGTTGTGGGGGGTTAAGTGCCTTGCTTAAGGGCACAACTGCAGGCAATGCATCTAGGATTTGATACAAGCAACCCTCCAGTTTCCAGCTCATTTCCCAACAGATTTCTCCAGGCAGACCTGGTATACAAACTGGCAACCCTTCGGTTGCTGGCTCGCATCTCTAACCGCTAGCTACCTGTCGCTCCTAAATTAGAAAACCAAATGCACAACTGCAGCGCATTTTGCAAATTTTAGACAGTTAACTTAATAGTTATAAGATATCTAGCTGGAAAACATTTAGTTGTGCATTCCATACTCTAATTAGGTCACCTGGCACGTGCTGAACAACAGTGAGTGACTCACAAGGCTCCGGTCTCTTGTAAACAAACACCACATGACTGGGAACTACCGGTAAGCTTCATAATGAAAAATTATGTGACAGGTGAAATGAAGAATGCAATCTTCTTTATCTCCTAAAGTATTGCTCAGGTTTACTTCAGGTATTTACTTAAAAAGTAGCTACAAATTTTCAAACGTATTTAAGCGGTATTGACGCTATTTAAAAATCATCCCGTGGCTATTTCCAAATACCCCTGTATACGGTATATACTGTATACCGCCCAAGTCTAGTGACAGACCAGTAAATTGAGTGCATTTATGCAGTACAGCAATCCCACATATCCACTGTGGCTTGGCAGGAGCCTCTCCATCATCCTTTTCACCTACCACTCACTACCTCTCTCAATTAAATGGCCCACTAACCACAACTATTAATATCCAAGGAGAGATTTCCTGCCAGGAGCCATTGGGCTGAAGGCCCAACTGAGAAACTTCGCCCCGGGCTGTAATAAACTCTATTTCTGGGGGAGACGGAAAAGGACAACGGGGCTCTGACAGCTTTGTGTTTCTGTTACCAGCTACTGCCGACTACTGAACAGGCCCATATGTGCAGCTCTGGCTGCCTGGCTGGCTGCTTGGCTGTCTGGTTGGCACAGGGGGAAACAGTGTGTTTTTTTTGTCAACAGGACAGAGAAATATATGTTATGTCTTGTCATGAATGTTCCTTTAGAATTGGCTGTGTATTTGATGCCGAAACAACATTTACTCACACTTTAAGTTCTCTATGCGCACTCTTGCTATAGGCTGGGCACAGCTTCAAGTAATATTTTTGCATGATCTGAGTGTGAGAAGAAAGCAGCCTAATATTCCAGGAACCAATCCAGCAGGAAGGGTCTGTGGGCAAAGCAATAATGGATATTTAAAAGTGTGAGGTTTGCTCTGCCCTTTGGTCATAAGGCTGTCTTTCTACTCACCAACGTGTCCTTCCTTCACATGGATGTAATGGCTACTTTCACACACACACCCTTTCACACTTCCATCTTACTGGCATAATGTATACAGTACAGTGACTTGTGAAAGTATTCACCCCTTTGGCATTTTTACTATTTTGTTTACTTACAACCTAGAATAGATTTTGGAGGGGTTTGTATCATTTGATTTACACAACATGCCTACCACTTGAAGATGCAAAATATATTTTTTTATTGTGAAACAAACAAGAAATAAGAACTTGAGCGTGCATAACTATTCACCCCCCCCCCCACTGGGATCTTTGCCATTCTTCAAGGAAAAACTGCTCCAGCGCCTTCAAGTGAGATGGGTTCCGTTGGTGTACAGCAATCGTTAAGTCATACCACAGATTCTCAATTTGATTGAGGTTTGGGCTTTGACTAGGAGATTCCAAGACATTTAAACATTTCCCCTTAAACCACTCGAGTGTTGCTTTAGCACTCTGCTTTGGGTCATTCTCTTGCAGGAAGGTAAACCTCCATCCCAGTTTCACGTCTCTGGAAGACTGAAACAGGTTTCCCTCAAGAACTTCCCTGAGGCCTCCCGGGTGGCGCAGTGGTTAAGGGTGCTGTACTCCAGCGCCAGCTGTGCCACCAGAGACTCTGGGTTTGCGTCCAGGCTCTGTCGTAACCTGCCGTGACCGGGAGGTCCGTGGGGCGACACACAATTGGCCTAGCGTCGTCCGGGTTAGGGAGGGCTTGGCCGGTAGGGATATCCTCATTGCGCACCAGCGACTCTTGTGGCGGGCCGGGCACAGTGCACGCTAACCAAGGTTGCCAAGTGCGCGGTGTTTCCTCCGACACATTTGTGCGGCTGGCTTCCGGGTTGGATGTGCGCTGTCTTAAGAAGTGCGGCTTGTTTGGGTTGTGTATCGGAGGACGCATGACTTTCAACCTTCGTCTCTCCCGAGCCCGTATGGGAGTTGTAGTGATGAGAAAAGATAGTAGCTACTAAACAATTGGATATCACAAAATTGGGGAGAAGAAATAAATAAATAAAAACATCCCCACAGCATGATGCTGCCACCACCATCCTTCACTATGGGGATATGGTTCTCGGGGTGATGAGAGGTGTTGGGTTTGCGCCAGACATAGAGTTTTCCTTGATGGCCAAAAAGCTCTCATCACCCCGAATACCTCCTTCCATATATTTGGATTAAGAAATTGCTTTTTTCTGGCCACTCTTCTTTAAAGCCAAGCGGCTTAAGGTATGGACAGATACTCCAATCTCAGCTGTGGAGCTTTGCAGCTCCTTCAGGGATATCTTTTTGTTGCCTCTCTGATTAATGCCCTCCTTGCCTGAGTTTTGGTGGGCGGCCCTCTCTTGGCAGGTTTGTTGTGGTGCCATATTCTTTCCATTTTTTAATAATGGATTTAATGGTGCTCTGTGGGATGTTCAAAGTTTCGGATATTATTTATAACCCAACCCTGATCTGTACTTCTCCACAACTTTGTCCCTGACCTGTTTGGAGAGCTCCTTGGTCTTCATGGTGCTGCTTTCTTGGTGGTGCCCCATGCTTTGTGGTGTTGCAGACTCTGGGGCCTTACAGAACAGATATACTGAGATCATGTGACAGATTATGTGACACTTAGATTGCATACAGTTGGACTTTATTTAACTAACTATGTGACTTCTGAAGGTAATTGGTTGCACCAGATCATATTTAGGGGCTTCATAGCAAAGGGGTGAATACATATGCACCACTTTTCCATTTTGTATTTTTTAGAATGTTTTGAAATACGTTTTTTTTTCATTTCACTTCACAAATTTGGACAATTTTGTGTATGTTCATTATTTGAAATCCAAATAAAAATCTATTTAAATTACAGGTTGTAATGCAGCAAAATAGGGAAAACACTAAGGGAAAATGTTTTCCCTTAGAAAGGTGTGTGTGCTTATCAAATTATGGGAAGTGATCTCAACAATAATGCAAAGTAAAATAGAATTAGACCCCTGGCCATGATAAAATGTGTCAGGAAGTTTTATGGCTGCCCAGAGGTAGAGTCATTAATCACTGTGACTAGTAAGAATCCCTCATGGTGAATAGTCCCTGATATTCATTAAAACGACTTCATTATTTATGTATGTGAATTAATAGGTAACATTTGCAAGCCATCTGTATTCTGTAATCTGTCAGTAAATCACTGAGGTCTGTCCTCTTCATCTATTTCTCACTATTGATGTATCTCTGTGTGGAGAGAAATTTATTAGAAAACAACACAATTGTGTTTTCATTATTAGATTACCTTCCCCAAGCCTGAACAGTATAGTGTACAACTATGGTTATAAATGACCATTCATACCAAACTTAGTGTCACTCTGCAAAAATGGCTTTGTCCAAGACAGCCTAAAAGGTTTGGAATGGGGAAAACACCTGCACATCATCTCACTGACTTTCTCTCTCCTTCTTTATCCCTCTCTCCTCCTTGGGCGCGGGTCATTCCTATTAACCATCATTCAGCATGGGGCCGACACAGGTCTGCCTGCTTAATGCTGATACAGGTAGAAAGCAATGTTCATAGGACCAGCCTTAGCCACAGTACTCTAATAAAACTCATGCACACACACGCACAAATGCACTGAAGCATACACACACACACACTTTGTCACGCAAAAATACACTTGCTTGCACACACAGTCAATCAATGCTGCTGGTAAATTTAGAAAGAGAGTAAGAGAGGGAAGGAGAGAAGAACAGTATGGATGCAGAGAGATGGAGCGATAGAAAGAGGAGAGGTGTGTTGATATAAGGCTCCGGAATGAAGGGGGGACAGAGGAGGGACAGAGTTGCACTGAACTGAAGAACAATCGAACAGATTGACGATGGGCAAAAAGAGATTGCATCTATTCAGAGGAAGAGGAGCGGACAGTGATGGATGTACAGAAGGGAGGGATGACTTTGAAAAATGAGAGGAAGGGAATTGTTCTTGGGGTGACACATACTGAAGGGAATGGCTCGGGAGCAGGGGATGAATGGAAGAATAGAAAAGCAGCGAGGTGAACCCGACTTCAGCACGGTCAGCTGCAGTGTGTTTTGTACGCCTCACATGGCCTGTCAGTCTATTCTGTGTTCTGTGTTGTGTCCAGTTGTGTCTGGGTGTCTCTTTGACATGGCTTAACCCTCCTGGCTCACAGGGGTTTCTGTGTCTCCCTCAGCACTAATAGAACAGACAGCAGGAGTGGAGGACGGCTCCATAGTCAGACCCAGCTATCTCCAACGAAAGAGAAAGAGCGGGAGGAAGAAAGTGTATAGATGATGAAGCATACTCTTTCCTGACAGAAATGGCATGAGCAGCCAACTAACACATTCTCCTTCCTACAGTAGAGTAGCACTGTTGATGAGAAGATCAAATCAAACGTTATTTGTCACGTGCCGAATACAACAGACCTTACAGTGAAATGCTTACTTACAACCACCAATGCCCCTAACCAACATTGCAGTTTTAAGAAAAATAAGTTTTAAGTAAGAAATAGAAAAGTAAAAAAATAACAAATAACAAATTGCTAAAGAGCAGCAGTAAAATAACAGTAGCGAGGCTATATACAGTCGGTACCAGTACAGAGTCAATGTGCTGGGCCACAGGTTAGTCGAGGTAATTGAGGTAATACGTGCATGTAGGTAGAGTTAAAGTGACTATGCATAGATAATAACAGAGAGTAGCAGCCATGAAAAAGAGGGGGTGGACAATGCAAATAGTCTGGGTAGCCATTTGATTAGATGTTCAGGAGTCTTATGGCTTAAGAAGACTTTTGGACCTAGACTTGGTGCTCCAGTACCGCTTGCTGTGCTGTAGCAGAGAGAACAGTCTATGACTAGGGTGGCTGGAGTCTTTGACACATTTTTGGGCCTTTCTCTGACACCGCCTGGTATAGAGGTCCTTAATGGTAGGAAGCTAGGCCCCAGTGATGTACTGGGCCATACGCACTACCCCCTGTAGTGCCTTGCGGTCATAGGCCGAGCAGTTGCCGTACCAGGCAGTGATGCAGCCAGTCAGGATGCTATCGATGGTGTAGCTGAATGGCTTTTTGAGGATCTGAGGATCCATGCCAAATATTTTCAGTCTCCTGAGGGGAGGGAGGGAGAGAGAGCACATGATCTGTGATTAAACACAATTACATTTCAATGTATTGCAGAAGATTGAGTTTCTCGGACTAATGGTCCATAAACCGGCAACTTAGTTCCATTACACTGCCTGCCTTCCAGGACATCTACAGCACCCGGTGTCACAAGAAGGCCAATAAGATCATCAAGGACCTCAGCCACCCGAGACACGGTCTATTCACTCCTCCACCATCTAGAAGGTGGAAAAAGTACAGTTGCATCAAAGCTGGGACCAAGAGAATAGGAAACAGCTTCACAGCCATCAGACTGTTAAACAGTCACCACTAGCCTTAGTAACTGTTCTAGCCAGCTACCAACAAGTACTCTACCTTAGAGACTGCTGCCCTATGTACATAGTCATTAAACACTGGTCACTGTAATAATGTTTACATACAGTTTTACCCACTTCATATGTACTGTTGAAGTCGGAAGTTTACATACACCTTAGCCAAATACATTTAAACTCAGTTTTTCACAATTCCTGACATTCTATCCTAGTAAAAATGCCCTGTCTTAGGTCAGTTAGGATCACCACTTTATTTTAAGAATAATTTATTTAAGCTTTTATTTCTTTTATCACATTCCCAGTGGGCCAGAAGTTTACATACACTCAATTAGTATTTGGTAGCATTGCCTTTAAATTGTTTAACTTGGGTCAAACGTTTTGGGTAGCCTTTCACAAGCTTCCCACAATAAGTTGGGTGAATTTTGGCCCATTCCTCCAGACAGAGCTGGTGTAACTGAGTCAGGTTTGTAGGCCTCCTTGCTCGCACACGCTTGTTCAGTTCTGCTCTACAAATTTTCTATAGGATTGATGTCAGGGCTTTGTGATGGCCACTCCAATACCTTGACTTTGTTGTCCTTAAGCCATGTTTCCATGTTTCCAGTATGTTTCCATACTTTGGAAGTATGCTTGGGGTCAATGTCCATTTGGAAGACCCATATTGAAGCAACATCTTGTGCACTTGTGTGAAGTGCACAAGTGCCTCCTGCAGCAAAGCACCCCCACAACATGATGCTGCCACCCCCGTGCTTCACGGTTGGGATGGTGTTCTTCGGCTTGCAAGCCTCCCCCTTTTTCCTCCAAACATAACAATGGTCATTATGGCCTAACAGTTCTATTTTTGTTTCATCATACCAGTGGACATTTCTCCAAAAAGTATGATCTTTGTCCCCATGTGCAGTTGCAAACCGTAGTCTGGCTTTTTTATGGCGGTTTTGGAGCAGTGGCTTCTTCCTTGCTGAGCTGCCATTCAGGTTATGCCGATATAGGACTCGTTTTTACTGTGGATATAGATACTTTTGTACCCATTTCCTCAAGCATCTTCACAAGGTACTTTGCTGTTGTTCTGGGATTGATTTGCACTTTTTCCAAAGTATGTTCATCTCTAGGAGACAGAACGCTTCTCCTTCCTGAGCGGTATGACGGCTGCGTGGTCTCATGGTGTTTATACTTGCGTACTATTGTTTGTACAGATGTATGTGGTACCTTCAGACGTTTGGAAATTGCTCCCAATGATGAACCAGACTTGTGGAGGTCTACAGTTTATTTTCTGAGGTCTTGGCTGATTTCTTTTGATTTTCCCATGATGTCAAGCAAAAAGGCACTGAGTTTGAAGATAGGCCTTGAAATACATCCACAGGTACACCTCCAATTGACACAAATTATGTCAATTAGCCTATCAGATGCTGTTTAGAGGCACAGTCAACTACGTGTATGTAAACTTCTGACCCACTGGAATTGTGATACAGTGAATTATAAGTGAAATAATCTCTCTGTAAACAATTGTTGGAAATATTACTTGTCATGCACAAAGTAGATGTCCTAACTGACTTGCTAAAACTATAGTTTGTTAACAAGAAATTTGTGGAGGGGTTGAAAAACGAGTTTTAATGGCTCTAACCTAAGTGTATGTAAACTTCCAATTTCAACTATATATACCCTGCACTGTATTCTAGTCAAGGCTCATCCTATATAACTACTGCTATACACACCTTTTCTATTCTTCTACTGTCCATTCTCTTTACACACCATTATATGTACATATATTTATATTCTGGTCACTGACATTGCTCTTTCTGATATTTCTCAATTTCTGAATTTTTCTGGATTATGTGTCAATTGTTTTATTTTTTATTGCTAGGTATTACTGCACTGTTAGAGCTAGAAACACAAGCATTTCGCTGCACCTGCGATAATATCTACAAATATGTGTACCCAAATAGTAAACCTAATCAATTATTTTTTCAAAATCACATGTAGTGAGGCAGCATTGAAAGGAAGCATTCCTCAACATGCCTTAACTATTACAATGTAGGACATCAATACTGTACACCATAAATCTGCAAATAAATGAAAGAAGCAATAAAACAATTAAGGAAGTGGGAAGAGTGGTGCTCTCTAAAGTTGAGGCATTGAAGATTCATTGTCGCAAAGAGGAAGTACAGTATATTAAAAGTGTCCGGACTCCATAAAGTGTTCAATACACATTGATGGATGACACTGAGTGTTCTTAACTGTTATAAGTGCAGCTCACTTTAATATCTCTCATAAACAGTCTAACCGCACCATAAAGGCAACATTCATCACCTACCCACTTAACTCTCATTCACTTACCCACATGGGGGGCCTAAAACATTTAGGGAGGTACTAAGAGCATTTCAGGCTGACCCTGTTGGGGACTCCTTTCACAGATTCACTGTTTTTTTCAACTGTAATGGTTGTTGGTTGAGAGACCATGTTGTTGAACCTGGCCAACTACTCTAACACAACCACTTGAATAGGACTACCACCTCGTTGCAGGAGCACTAACACTTAATTGTGATAGAATGATACTGAGGATAGCTGGTCGTTAACAAGACATGATCCTGTCATTTTTTTTCTCACCTTTATTTAACCAGGTAGGCTAGTTGAGAACAAGTTCTCATTTACAACTGCGACCTGGCCAAGATAAAGCAAAGCAGTGTGAACAGACGACAACACAGAGTTATACATGGAGTAAACAATAAACAAGTCAATAACACAGGAAGAAAAAAAGAGTCTATATACATTGTGTGCAAAAGGCATGAGGAGGTAGGCGAATAATTACAATTTTGCAGATTAACACTGGAGTGATATGATCAGATGGGCATGTGCAGGTAGAGATACTGGTGTGCAAAAGAGCAGAAAAGTAAATAAATAAAAACAGTATGGGGATGAGGTAGGTAAATTGGCGATCGGTGATCGGTTAGCTGCTCAGATAGCAGATGTTTAAAGTTGGTGAGGGAGATAAAAGTCTCCAACTTCAGCGATTTTTGCAATTTGTTCCAGTCACAGGCAGCAGAGAGCTGGATGGAAAGGCGGCCAAATGAGGTGTTGTCTTTAGGGATGATCAGTGAGATACACCTGCTGGAGCGCGTGCTACGGGTGGGTGTTGCCATCGTGACCAGTGAACTGAGATAAGGCGGAGCTTTACCTAGCATGGACTTGTAGATGACCTGGAGCCAGTGGGTCTGGCGACGAATATGTAGCGAGAGCCAGCCGACTAGAGCATACAGGTCGCAGTGGTGGGTGGTATAAGGTGCTTTAGTAACAAAACGGATGGCACTGTGATAAACTGCATCCAGTTTGCTGAGTAGAGTATTGGAAGCTATTTTGTAGATGACATTGCCGAAGTCGAGGATCGGTAGGATAGTCAGTTTTACTGGGGTAAGTTTGGCGGCGTGAGTGAAGGAGGCTTTGTTGCAGACTAGAAAGCCGACTATAGATTTGATTTTAGATTGGAGATGTTTGATATGAGTCTGGAAGGAGAGTTTACAGTCTAGCCAGACACCTAGGTACTTATAGATGTCCACATATTCTAGGTCGGAACCATCCAGGGTGGTGATGCTAGTCGGGCGTGCGGGTGCAGGCAGCGAACGGTTGAAAAGCATGCATTTGGTTTAACTAGCGTTTAAGAGCAGTTGGAGGCCACGGAAGGAGTGTTGTATGGCATTGAAGCTTGTTTGGAGGTTAGATATCACATTGTCCATGGAAGGGCCAGAAGTATACAGAATGGTGTCGTCTGCGTAGAGGTGCATCAGGGAATCGCCCGCAGCAAGAGCGACATCATTGATATATACAGAGAAAAGAGTTGGCCCAAGAATTGAACCCTGTGGCACCCCCATAGAGACTGCCAGAGGACCGGACAACATGCCCTTCGATTTGACACACTGAACTCTGTCTGTAAAGTAGTTGGTGAACCAGGCAAGGCAGTCATTAGAAAAACCGAGGTTACTGAGTCTGCCGATAAGAATATGGTGAATGACAGAGTCGAAAGCCTTGGCCAGGTCGATGAAGACGGCTGCACAGTACTGTCTTTTATCGATGGCGGTTATGATATCGTTTAGTACCTTGAGCGTGGCTGAGGAGCACCGTGACCGGCTCGGAAACCAGATTGCACAGCGGAGAAGGTACGGTGGGATTCGAGATGGTCAATGATCTGTTTGATGACTTGGCTTTCGAAGACCTTAGATAGGCAGGGCAGGATGGATATAGGTCTGTAACAGTTTGGGTCCAGGGTGTCTCACCCTTTGAAGAGGGGGATGACTGCGGCAGCTTTCCAATCCTTGGGGATCTCAGACGATATGAAAGAGAGGTTGAACAGGCTGGTAATAGGGGTTGCGACAATGGCGGCGGATAGTTTCAGAAATAGAGGGTCCAGATTGTCAAGCCCAGCTGATTTGTACAGGTCCAGGTTTTGCAGCTCTTTCAGAACATCTGCTATCTGGATTTAGGTAAAGGAGAAGCTGGGGAGGCTTGGGCGAGTAGCTGCGGAGGGGGGGGGGGGGCTATTGGCCGTTGTTGGAGTAGCCAGATGTTTACCACTTCAGATTCATTAATGTGTTTCTTTGATACTTGGAGAAGTGTTCTGAAGTTAGTATGGATGGTGAACTGGTGACATTATGGCCAGATGGTTGTCGGTTGCTGAGTTATCTAGTTGAATGACTGACATTCATAATGAGATTCCTTGGATGTTTGATGGGTTTCTTCTCTCAGAGGAATATGTGAAAGTTGCCTCAGGGTTTTAAATTAGCTCTGTGGTTTGCAGGTTTTGATCTATGCCCCTTAAAGAGCACAGTAGAAGGTAAAGGATGACAGGAAACATTATCAGAATAGGAGTAAAAAACAAGTCACATCTTTAACTAGTTTGAGGTAAAACTTTGTGTTTCTGTGTGGTCTAGGCAGCAGACAATCACCTCTAAGCACCTGACCTGCCCAGCACCCGGACTGGACCTGCCCATGCAGTCCCAACCATCTGGTCCAATCGTGTTAATGAAGCACGTCGTTCCCCAGACACTGAGGCGAGGCAGCACCTCTATGATGGCTTAATCAGCACTCCCAGATAGGCCATTTCATCAGCAACGAGCTTAATTAGGCAGAGGAGTGCAGAGCTGAGAAGGAAGCAGGGGAACAAGGGAAAGCAAAGAGCCAGGGTCCTTTGTGATAATGAAGAGACTTTCTCCCTAATGAAAAATATCCTTTTGTTCACATTCTGCTTTCTCTGAGGAGTGGACAAGCGGACCACTTTAGCTAACATTCAGAGGTTTAACGAATATTCTAGCACTATATTATCTCTCCTTTTCGGGATGTTTAATTTTGCCCGCTCTTCACTGCTCTCTCATTTCATGTGATTTAATTCTTTGAGGTTTGTGACCTTCCACCCCACGTATTGGGCTGGTGTGGGCAAGCCTGTGTTGGGCTGATGTGGGCTTGGTGTGGGATAGCCTGTGTTGGGCTAGTGTAGGCTAGCCAGTCTTGGGCTTTTGTGGGCTAGCTCATGCTAGGCTAGCCTGTGTTTGGTTGATGTTGGATTGGTGTGGGCTAACCTGTGCCCACATTGCCCACCGAATACCCACACGGGGCAGTCATGTTTGCTGGATGGTTTATTGGGATACAGAGAGCTGTTAGCCTATCCTAAAGATGTTGGCACTGTCCAATTTTCAGTAGCTATTACAGTGAAAGAATACCATGCTATTGTTTGAGGAGAGTGCATAATTTTTAACAAAGTTATTAATAAACATATTAGGCACATTTGGGCAGTCTTGATACAACATTTTTAACAGAAATACAATGGTTCATTGGATCAGTCTAAACCTTTGCACATACACTGCTGCCATCTAGTGGACAAAATCTAAATTGCACCTGGGCTGGAATAATACATTATGGCCTTTCTCTTGCATTTCAAAGATGATGGTACAAAAAAATACAAAAGAACGGTTGGTTTTTTCTTTGTATTATCTTTTACCAGATCTATTTTGTTATATTCTCCTACATTCCTTTCACATTTCCACAACTTTCAAAGTGTTTTCTTTAAAATGGTACCAAGAATATGCATATCCTTACTTAAGGGCCTGAGCTACAGGCAGTTAGATTTGGGTATGTCATTTTAGGCTAAAATTGAAACAAAAGGGGCGTATCCTTAAGAGGATTAATCCAACAGTGATTCCCCTTAACCGACTATACAGTTTTGTAATCCCACAACATTAACATGCAGTGCTGTATCTCAAGACAAAGCTGCTTCAAATGTGCCGTACCTCTGTCCTAAAAAAAGACAAAAGACAAACCAGTTTTTAAGTAGAGAACCAGTTCCCTAACTGGGGAGGTTGAGGCCTCTTTGCAAAATTCTAAGTGTTTTTATTTCTCCACTCCTGATCAGAGTGACATCATCAAATAGATAAATCAATCCGATATAGAAATCTGTTAAGAAGTACCCCCATTTATTGGAGGGAAAATCACTTACTTTAACTGAGAAATGGTTTTAGAGAACATTACTTATGACACAATTTCAACATTATAATAGATGGTATTAATCTTTCAAGTCCCTCTCTGCCCCAGCCTTCACACACAGTCTGATTCTATATTGGGCATCTCTCTGCCACTTCAAAAGACTAGACCAGCTAGCCACATATCGCTCTCTCTCGAAAACATTATGATCCAACAGCCAGTGTTTGTTTCAGTGTATCTGATAGAATATCCACTTGCTAATTACAGTTGAAGTCAGAAGTTTACATACACCATAGCCAAATACATTTAGACTCAGTTTCACAATTCCTGACATTTAATCCTAGTAAAATTTTCCTGTCTTAGGTCAGTTAGGATCACCACTTTATTTTAAGAATATGAAATAGTAGAGAGAATGATTTATTTCAGCTTTTATTTCTTTCATCACATTCACAATGGGTCAAAAGTTTACATACGCTCAATTAGTATTTGGTAGCATTACCTTTAAATTGTTTAACTTGGGTCAAATGTTTTGGGTAGCCTTCCACAAGCTTCCCACAATAAGTTGGGTGAATTTTGGCCCATTCCTCCTGACAGAGCTGGTTTGTAGGCACGTGCTTTTTCAGTTCTGCCCACAAGTTTTCTATAGGATTGAGGTCAGGGCTTTGTGATGGCCACTCCAATACCTTGACTTTGTTGTCCTTAAGCCATTTTGCCACAACTTTGGAAGTATGCTTGGGTCAATGTCCATTTAGAAGAGCCATTTGCCACCAAGCTTTAACTTCCTGACTGATGTCTTGAGATGTTGCTTCAATATATCCACATCATTTTCCTCCCTCCTCCCTTTCGTGAAGTGCACCAGTCCCTCATACAGCAAAGCACCCCCACAACATGATGCTACCACCCCCGGGCTTCAGAGTTGGGATGGTGTTCTTTGGCTTGCAAGCATCCCCCTTTTATGTCAGTTTTGGAGCAGTTATATATTTTTTCCCATCAGACCAGAGGACATTTCTCCAAAAAGTACGATATTTGTCCCCATGTGCAGTTGCAAACCGTAGTCTGGCTTTTTAATGGCGGTTTTGGAGCAGTGGCTTCTTCCTTGCTGAGCGGCCTTTCAGGTTATTTCGATATAGGACTCGTTTTACTGTGGATATAGATACTTTTGCACCTGTTTCCTCCAGCATCACAAGGTCCTTTGCTGTTGTTCTGGGATTGATTTGCACTTTTCGCACCAAAGTATGTTCATCTCTAAGAGACAGAACGCCTCTCCTTCCTGAGTGGTGTCCCATAGTGTTTATACTTGCGTACTATTGTTTGTACAGATGAACGTGGTACCTTCAGGCATTTGGAAAATTTGGAAAATGCTCCCAAGGATGAACCAGACTTGTGTAGGTCTTGGTTGATTTTCTTTTGATTTTCCCATGATGTCAAGCAAAGAGGCACTGAGTTTGAAGGTATGCCTTGAAATACATCCACAGGTACACCTCCAATTGACTCAAATGATGTCAATTAGCCTATCAGAAGCTTCTAAATTATTTTCTGGAGTTTAGAATTTAGTTTAGAGGCACAGTCAACTTAGTCTATGTAAACTTCTGACCCACTGGAATTGTGATACAGTGAATTATAAGTGAAATAATCTGTCTGTAAACAATTGTTGGAAAAATGACTTGTGTCATGCACAAAGTAGATGTCCTAACCGACTTGCCAAAACTATAGTTTGCAGGTTATGAGGATCACTCGTCACTGTGGTGTGTTTGATCATCACAATAGTGAGAAAGCTCTTTACGCGTTATCCTTTAAACAAACATGATTTATATGGTTATTCTCTTAAAGTAAGCCTGCAATGGCATCCGCGCGTGAACCCATTTACATTTAGAGGAGTTTTATTGAGGCTGGGGGTAGGATAAAGCGTATGATTTATGCCCAGAAACAGCATGCTACGCCAAACTTCATCTTATGGAAAGAGAGTGCCCACCGGTTCTATTCAGAGAGGGGAAGAGGCCAGTTTGGGAAATTGCAAGTTACATCTGCGATGGTGAATCCAGGTGAAAGCTATTATCCCTTATTGATGTCACTTGTTATATCCATTTCAATCAGTGTAGATGATGGGGAGGAGACAGGTTTAATAAGGATTTTGAGACATGAATTCTGTATGTGTGCCATTCAGAGGGTGAATGGGCAAGACAAAAGATTGATGTGCCTTTGAACGGGGTATGGTAGTAGGTGCCAGGCACACTGGTTTGTTTGTCAAGAACTGCAGTGCTGCTGTGTTTTTCACGCTCAACAGTTTCCCGTGTATCAAAAATGGTCCACCACCCAAACGACATCCAGCCAATGTAATTTAAGCTTGTGGTGCCTGGCCTTAAATAGAATGATACATCACAACTTAAAGCATTCTAGGGAGTATTTTGAGCAGATAAAATGTTCCACTTTGTTCAACGAATGCATGTAATTTCCCAGTTCAGCACAGTCCGCCTGTATAGATAAGCGCCTGCATATCTGTCAGCCTTGTTAAAAACATGGCAACTTGGAAACATGCCATTTGTTCTCATTGAACCTCCAACACCTCATCCCACATCAGCCATCCCTCTTTCACAGTGTGTCCATGTGCTGGAATTAAAATGTAGCGCTCCAAAAAAGGCTTTTAGGAAGTGTCCCGGAGGCTCAGCATCTGCCAGTGTCTGGCTGCTCTCTGGCTGCTCTCCACTCATTAGCCAGCAGACTGGTATGGGACGCATTCCATCTGTTAGCCTCGAGCTGCTGCTCCTGCTGCTGCTCACAACTTTCAGTATACTCACGCTGGCCCAATACTAAATAGGCCTACCAGCTCTGTCTGTGAACATATAGCAACTAAATACTATCCCAGTCTGTAACACAGCACACATTGGCCAAGGGCTCTCCAACAATGTTCCTGGAGAGCTACCCTCCTGTAGGTTTTCGCTCCAACCCCAGTTGTAACTAACCTGATTAATCTTATCAACCAGCTAATTATTAGAATTATGTGCGCTAGATTAGAGTTGGAGTGAAAACCTACAGGACGGTACCTCTCCAGGAACAGGGTTGGAGAACCCTGCACTAGCCCAATACTACTTATTTTCCCTGTCTGTGACACAGTACACACTAGCCCAATACTACTTATTTTCCCTGTCTGTGTAACACAGCCCAATACTACTTATTTTCCCTGTCTGTGACACAGCCCAATACTACTTATTTTCCCTGTCTGTGACACAGTACACACTAGCCCAATACTACTTATTTTCCCTGTCTGTAACACAGTACACACTAGCCCAATACTACTTATTTTCCCTGTCTGTGACACAGTACACACTAGCCCAATACTACTTATTTTCCCTGACACAGTCTGCCCAATACTACTTGACACAGTACACACTAGCCCAATACTACTTATTTTCCCTGTCTGTGACACAGTACACACTAGCCCAATACTACTTACACACAGTACACACTAGCCCAATACTACTTATTTTCCCTGTCTGTAACACAGTACACACTAGCCCAATACTACTTATTTTCCCTGTCTGTAACACAGTACACACTAGCCCAATACTACTTATTTTCCCTGTCTGTGACACAGTACACACAGCCCAATACACACTGACACAGCCCAATACTACTTATTTTCCCTGTCTGTGACACAGTACACACTAGCCCAATACTACTTATTTTCCCTGTCTGTAACACAGTACACACTAGCCCAATACTACTTATTTTCCCTGTCTGTAACACAGTACACACTAGCCCAATACTACTTATTTTCCCTATCTGTAACACAGTACACACTAGCCCAATACTACTTATTTTCCCTGTCTGTAACACAGTACACACTAGCCCAATACTAAATAGGCCTACCCTCTCTGTCTCTACATGTAGCCTATACAATACAATGTACACGAGCCCAATACTACCCCCCCAGTACCCCCACCACCACCACCACCACCACACACACACACACAAACATTCAACAGAGAGTTACCTGCACACAGTTACCTGCACAAAGCTTTTAATTCTCTCTCAAATAATTTAATAGATGGGGGCCATTTGGATGCTTCGACTGAACATGCCTGTCCCAGATATGACAGTCTCTTTCATAGTTAGCTAGGATGATACGGCAGCATTCAGGGAGTCCACGAGGTGGGTGGATTACAGGACGACTACCTCAGGGATGATTTGTGTTTGGATGTTCACATGTCCTCGTCTACTAGGGATTGTAATGGGGGTTTTGAAAGGGTTTGGTTTGGTTCTACATGGTATTCAGCACTGTAGGTATTCAGCACTAGTCTTCAGTATCTGATAGAGATAGATAACAGGACACATTTTTACAGGTGAGCTCTGTAATTCTCCATAATGACCTGTAAACCTGTGAACTGGTCTTATTTGTCCTATCTGTGTCTAGTAGCTTTATGTAATGTAATAGACAGGATACAGTCCCTTCCTTGCTGATCCTGACTGAGACACTGGAACACACGGCTCGACATCTGACCGCGTGGACGATTCCATATGCAAATCTAACATGGGCTTTGCTTACGTAGTAGGGGTGGAGCAGTCTATCTCTGTCTGCGGAGCGGATGAGATATTCTCTCACACTTAAAATGATTTATGGAATAGGGAGCAGGGAATGGGAGATGGGAGGGAGAACTAAGGACACAGGAGTGTGCCTCTGAAATGGCATGACAGAGAAAGGAACAGTTGAGTTGGAGAAAACAGAGGACAGGCCACGGCAGCCAAAGAACACACAAGAATCTGTCAGGTGATATTCAACTGGCTGCAACATTCATGTGGTATATCCACATCTGTTTCTTCCTGTTGAATATCTACACAGAATATTTGATTACACACATGACACCTATCTCAAACCAGGACACAGCCCTACGCGCAGGTGTCCATTTTTTGTCCTGAGTTAGCGAAAGTGTCCCTCCTCCATGTTGCCCCGCCCACACACCCCACATCCCCACCTGAGGTGTCAGAGTGGCAGGTGTCACAGAGAGGGTGAAGCTTACCGATAAGTCACTTTCCCCCCACATGGCTATTGACCAGATGGAGAGCTGATGGGTGCCTTAATATTGATGTGTTCCCCCTATCAGGGCAATGGATCGATAAAGAAGAAAAATGACCCGCCAGTGAATTTCAAAAAGTGGGCTTGGCAAGGCCTCATAATCAAATGGCAGCCGCTTGTAAAGGATGTGAAGAGGATCAGCTCTTAACCTCATGCATTAGTAGAATAAATGTCAGCTAGGATGACAACCAGAATGAATTTGATATTACATTATAAATATTATACTATACTATACTATACACACACACACACACACACACACACACACACACACACACACACACACACACACACACACACACTGCACGTGCTCTCATCTATCCACACACTGATACTAATGTCCCCCCAACATTAAACTGGCAGAACAAAATGACATACTGGTAATTAGAGAAGAGCATGTTTGATGATTTCATCAGTGCTGCGGTATGGCCCCCTGCTTTGTTTAATTGCAGTCCAGAGAAAAGTTCTAGAGTGATGACACAATGCCAATAGACTGCTGGGAGGACGGAAATGTTGCTGATGATATGAAGGCCTTGTGTTTTAACCAGGATTAAATAGCTTTTGCTTGTTGTTAAGTGCGACACCAGATGAATGAATGGACAAGCGGCAGGCCTCTCAGATGCTCTCTAATTAAATAGATGAATCTGCTTCCTTATTGTGGCTGTTTTCTCAAATTGATGGACGTTTTTAGACGGGCTCTTTGGCTCAAACTTGAGATTCTGATACAGTTCAAATTTGATGAGTATCTGCAAATAACAGGCCGACAACGTGTCTTTTCCAGACACCCTACTAATAGGTATGGGGGAAAGGTGATACAGTAGAGTATCATAATATTATTTTTGCCGATTTTATGGCGATACTGTGGCTTTACTTTTTTTCTTGGTTGTTTACTTTAGCTAGCGCTAGTTGGCTGTACCTGCTTCAAAACTTGGGTGTTATCATCCTAATGTGACCGACCACCTTGATTCAGTCTTATGTAGCAAAATTGGAAATTTTGGATAAAATCGGAGACACAGAGCTACAAAATGGTATATCATACACTGCATTTGAGGATCAATGGGAAAGTAGTTCTGTTTTGAAAGTTGATACATTTGTAACCTCACTTTTGAGAAAATGTCCTTTGAATGTTTTGGTACCTAATGGAGAGCTCTTCTTTGTCTACACCCATTCAGCATCGTTCACACCCTCTTAAGCTTTAGCCCAATCCATCTCTTTAAGGGTTGATCCGAGCATTCTGTACTAACAACAACAGTCAAGCATCCAAGCTAACTGGCTAACTTGTTAGCTACTTCAAGACACAAACAAGGGAACAGCTCACTGAACATTAATCACCCTAGCAGAGCTGGTTGGGCTGTTTTTATGTTATCCAGAGAGTTGGTGACTGCAACTATGCTGTCAGATTGTCTGTTCGTAAATTCAGAGCGTTTCACTCTCGGAGTGTTCAGAGCGCACACTGGATGCTCTGGCCGATGAGTAGGGTTGATCCGAGACAACTGTAGTCAAGCACCAAAGCTAACTGGCTAACATTGACTAGCTTGCTAGCTATTTCCAGACACAATTGAGAGAACACCCCCCGCTGACCATTTTACTCGCACTAGCAGAGCTGGTTAAGCTGTTTTCATGTTATCCAGAGCGTTGGTGACTGTATCTGTGCTGCTGGCAACAATTGAATTACGCTTTTTTGCCAACGTTTACTGACACCTATAATATTCAACAGGTGTTGAGCGTTCGTAAATTCATCAGTTATTATGCGCTCTGGCACACTCAGATGAGAGTGCTCTGAAATCAGAGTAGATGGACAGATTGAATTTACGAACCCACGGTTACTTGCATATTGGAGTCTTTCATTAAGACATGTAGCTAGTTAGATACGAAGAGTACACTTTAACTTGAAATGAAAACGACTTTGTCAAAATTTGAAATGTGTAATGTCTTAAAATGTAGCTAGGTAGACTATCTTACCCTTATACATCATGGTTGGACGCTTCTCCTTGTCACAGATGCCATGATTGCCCTTAGTTTGAAGATGTAATCCAGAGACAGGTGTTTTATCCGTCTCCTTAGCTATCATACTCTAATTCCACTGATTTAAAAACTTGGTCTTCCAGAAAGTGGAGAGCAACAGTTGACTATTTTTTATTTAACTAGGTAAGTCAGTTAAGAACAAATTCTGAGCAATATATATATTTTTTAAAGCTGCGACATACTGACCAGCTCAAATAGACAGAAGCGTGCTAAATGGCAGACCAATGCAAACTCATCTCTCGGCATGTCCAGCCCACTCATTATCTCAGCCAATCATGGCTAGAGGAAAGGTTGCTGCCGTTTTCTGTGGCTAAACCAACTGGGCTCTTAATTTTACAATTTTATTTGTATTTACAGACGGCATTCAATTTTGTTATTAAGGCACATGAAAGTTCACATGTTCCAGAAGGCATTTCTTGAAAGTAAAAAAGATGACTGTCACACCCGTCGTATAAATAATTTGACCAATGCGCAGCATGAGTAGAGTTCCACATTTTAATGATCGTGAAACTTCCAAAACAACAAAAACATACCGATCGTGAAAATACGTCGCGCACGTAGGCACTCAAACAAAACAATATCCCACATAGCAGGTGGGAAAAAGGACACACTAAGTATGATCTCCAATTAGAGGTAACGATTATCAGCTGCCTCCAATTGGGAACCATACACACACACACACCAACATAGGAATACAATACCTAGAAACCCCCCTAGTCACACCCTGACCTATTACACCATAGAGAACCCTTGAGGGCTCTCTATGGTCAGGGCGTGACAATGACATTCAAATGGCTCTCGTGTGAGGTAGTGACCCGCGACATACGCATAGTTCCGTGAAGCGAGTCACCTAGAGCTAGTTCTCATTCTTCTTTTTAAACATTGTAAATGGTGAGCTAACATGTGAACACTTTTACCTCCAAGTGTATCGAATTGCAATACATTTAGAATCACAATACATATCCTATTGGCACATAAATATTGTGATATTGTGAGCTCCCTGGCTATTCTGCTAACCCCTGCCTGAGATGATATGAACTGTCTGGTATGTGATTTACTGTAATTATCCCATACACTGTCTGTGAGCAATGGGGTGTATGTTTCTCTGCACCAATGTACTTTAATGAATGACAGTGTGTTCACTGTGTGACAAAGAGAGTGTGACAGACCGTGCATGTGTGTGCTTACCTGTAATTTTTCATACTTTGTATGCCCTGCATGTGTTACAGACAAGGTGTGTGTGTGTGTGTGTGTGTACAGTATGAGTATGTGAGAGTGTGAGTGTGTGTGTGTACAGTGTGAGTGTGTGCGTGCGAGTGTGTGTATACCTGTGAGCCGCGCTGCAGATCAGTCTGGCTGCAGGCCCAGACCTCCTATCACATAATGCCATTGCCCCCTCATCATTGTCAGCATGTCAGCACCCATTAGCTCTGGTGTACCCCCCCCCCCCCCCCCCATACTCCCAGCCTGCCAGCAGAATGCTAATGGTGCCCTAGGACAAGATTGAGAGGACTCTATTCTAATGACGGACCACAGAGCCTGAAGACCAATACACAACCTAACTGTAGAGAGAGAGAGAGAGAGAGAGAGAGAGAGAGAGTAGAGAGAGAGAGAGAGAGAGAGAGAGAGAGAGAGAGAGAGAGAGAGAGAGAGAGAGAGAGAGAGAGAGAGAGAGAGAGAGAGAGAGAGAGAGAGAGAGAGAGAGAGAGAGAGAGAGAGAGAGAGAGAGAGAGAGAGAGAGAGAGAGAGAGAGAGAGAGAGAGAGAGAGAGAGAGAGAGAGAGAGAGAGAGAGAGAGAGAGAGAGAGAGAGAGAGAGAGAGAGAGAGAGAGAGAGAGAGAGAGAGAGAGAGAGAGAGAGAGAGAGAGAGAGAGAGAGAGAGAGAGAGAGAGAGAGAGAGAGAGAGAGGGGGTATTTCCCGTGACTGTGCCTCAAAACCAAACGTTTTCCTGGCACACTAGCCAACTCCAGTTATTAGACTGACAGTGATGCGGGCAATAGGGCAGTATAATGGTAGTTAGGGGAATCAATAGAGTTCTTTATATTGCAGTGAAGATGGAGAATTGTTGTTTGTCATTGGGGGTGCCTTTACTATTTCATCCTGGAATTCCAAGGCCTAGGTCATCTCATCCGGTTCCTGGCCCTGGCCTGATGAGGTACTAGAGTACAGAGACCAGACAGGGGGACAAACACCTGCCTGGAGGTGACAGCATTCCCTCCCCCGTATGCCCCCCTAGGCACAACTATGACAACCTCACAACTCCTGCAGCTCTGTCGCACACTAGTCAATGGAAAAATGCAGTGTAGCATTTGGTTTGTTGTTTTGGACTTCCAATTCACCAGCCAATTCCCAACCCTCATCAGTACTCTCTGCTGTTGTGCTAATACTGAGTTGGATGCCATTCCTGATCGATTAACTCCAGGAATATTAGTGTATTCCACTCCGGTTCGACTCCACCTCAGAAAGGCCCTTATAACTCTGGACAGAGATGCCGTAGAGGTGAAATTGAAAGGCATTGATCTGGCCGAAGGGAACCTAAAAAAAGCCTCGAATATAAATAAAGAATGAATTATGTTCCTCCTCTGGCACTTTATTGATCAGGGAAGTTTGGGGCTCTTCCTCCAAGTAATAACCAGCCAGCTGGGCACTTCTTGGGAAAAAAAGAGCAACAATTTTAAAATAGACGTAGACTGTGTGAGCGTTTGAGCAGACTTGCTAAAGCTGTGGAAATGTGGGGCATAAATCCTGCCCATGTTTCATTTCATTTCTCCCTCTCTCCAGAGTTATTAATGCCCGAGCCTTAATTACTTTGTGGACGGTGGTGAGGTAGGCTTTTATCCTGGGTAGGACACATTTTCTCAGTGGAGGAGCCACTCTCCACAGGAGCAGCTTTGGAAGGGCTTTGGAACGTAATTAATGCATGGGACAAAACCATGAATAGCAATGTGTTGAATATGTCATTTCCAATGTCCCCCCCCAGTCCTTTTTAGGGAGCCCTTACGCTGTTTCACGACCGTGCGGTTCATTTGAGGAAGAGCCATTAAATTAGGAAGTGTGTTTAATCATAAAGCCTACGTTAGTTACATGGCCAAAAGAGTTACATCTCCACTTCCACAAACACTGGGTCCTACTGTCTGTCTGTGATGACCAGTTATGGCCTGATTAAAAACATACACAATCACATTTGCCAGACAGTAAATTACCCTCATTCTATCACCCATAACTCACTATAGTGACATCAAACGTTCAGGCTGCTGCACAGACACCATGGAGGCTCTAATCTAGTGTGCCCAGTTAAATTGTGTTTTAGAGCATTTGGTAAATGGTTAAATTAGTGAGAAATATATGTAATTGTTGAAATAGTTTGTGAGTGGGCAACATACAGGGCCTTCAGAAAGTATTCACATCCCTTGACTATTTACACATTTTGTTGTGTTACAAAGTGGGATTAAAATGGATTAAATTTAGATTTTTTTGGTCACTGGCCTACCCACAATTATTTGTGGGTAGGCCAGTGGGTATTTTATTTTTTACAAATGAATTAAACCTAAAAAGCTGATATGTCTAGAGTCAGATTCAACCACAAGGAGGTTTTCCAATGCCTTGCAAGGGGCACCTATTGGTAGATGGATAAAAAAAAAGCAGGCATTGAATATCCCTTTGAGCAAGTTATTAATTACACCTTGGATGATATATCAATAGTCCATGAAGAGCATGAGGTGTGGTGGCTAACGTTAGCCAGCTTGAGCTAGCTACCGAGCGAGCATACGAACTCGGTAACACGGAGTAGATCCTCCATAAGACGTTGAGAAATAGAGAAATTGTGGATAGTTTAGAAGATATCCAGAAATATGTTACTCAATATGTAATAACCCAAAACATAACTATGTCTGCACTTATAGGTAATCAGATTGTGACTACAGCTAAGTTACTACTTCTTTGACCACCTGTGTTGTTACATTGGTGAGTAAAAACTCATGATTCCTACCCTTTAATCAGGTAGAAGAGTGCTGCGATTAATTTGTTTTGATGATATACTGTACCAGAAATCACTGAAACGGGTTTGCCCTGCCTTCAGCATCACACGGTGCTGGTAGTGCCTATAGCATCACATGGTTCTGGTGGTGCCTATAGCATCACATGGTTCTGGTGGTGCCTATAGCATCACATGGTTCTGGTGGTGCCTATAGCATCACATGGTTCTGGTGGTGCCTATAGCATCACATGGTGCTGGGGATGCCTATAGCATCACATGGTTCTGGTGGTGCCTATAGCATCACATGGTTCTGGTGGTGCCTATAGCATCACATGGTTCTGGTGGTGCCTATAGCATCACATGGTGCTGGGGATGCCTATAGCATCACATGGTGCTGGGGATGCCTATATCATCACATGGTTCTGGTGGTGCCTATAGCATCACATGGTTCTGGTGGTGCCTATAGCATCACATGGTTCTGGTGGTGCCTATAGCATCACATGGTTCTGGTGGTGCCTAAACCATCACATGGTTCTGGTGGTGCCTATAGCATCACATGGTGCTGGGGATGTCTATAGCATTACAACAGGTCGCTGATTGATAATCATTATAATCCCTCGATCAATGGAGTCTCCATTCACAGCCAGGATTAACAAATCAACTTTCTCCTCTTCCTGCCTCCTACTTCTCTCCACCTGTTCTCCTACTGGCCAGAGCTGAAGGAAAAAACGACTGTAGAATTATTTTCTGACACATTGTCTGGAATTACATATCAATATTTAGCCAACACCACACACACACACACACACACACACACACACACACACACACACACACACACACACACACACACACACACACACACACACACACACACACGACATACCAATGTTTAGGGCGATTTTGTGTGTTGGGCTCTGGAATCTCTGTATGCACCATGGACAATTCTGCATGGCTATTGGCACTACTAGGAGGAATTTGAAAGCAATGCCATTAAGCATTGGGATTAGGCTGTGCAGGGAGACAGAGGTTTGCTCCAGCAAATGGTGTCTGTTCTATTCACAGACGGCTACTCCAAGAAGCTACTAAATTCTCTCTCCATCTGTGAATTGAAAGCTGATGGATAGCATACACACATTTCTTGCAGAACTGACTGTGTGTTGTTTTAACACCTTTCATCACAGATACCACGTAGTTATAGGTATTACTGCCAACTGCACAATGACTATTGCTACAAATTGGACCTATGATAAGCTATGGCGGTATAGCAAATGAACAGAGAAACTCTGCACTAACCAGTCACCCCACAGCCCAGACTCCACTGACAAGAGTACACCCACAAGTGATAGATTGAATTGACCAGCATGCAATATCAGTGTCCCTGTGGTGTACTTACACAGATAGATTGACCACCATGATATACCCTCAGACACTAATGTATGGTCAGAGTCCATTGACCGTCATATACCCCTGGCCTCTGGAGTGTGTTAAACACTGCAATGTAGGAATGATCTCCACGGCTCTAACATTCACTGTGCTAATACGCTAATTCACCGACAGCATGAAGTTTAATTACGTCCCTACTCTCTCCATTATGCTCTCTCTCTCTCTCTCTCTCTCTCTCTCTCTCTCTCTCTCTCTCTCTCTCTCTCTCTCTCTGCATATGATCATCTCTGTCAGTCATTCTATTCTATCCTCTCATTATCTCCCTTTTCAGCTTCCTCTCCAACTATGAACCCAATGAGAACAATGAGCACAATGTGAGGGTATGCAAGTGTTGAGTAAATATATACAAGCGGGCATGTAGACAGAGTTTTTACGGACATATTCAATCTCTCCTTATCCCAGTCTGCTGTCCCCACTTGCTTCAATATGGCCACCATTGTTTCTGTACCCAAGAAAGTAAAGGTAACTGAACTAAATGACTATCGCCCCGTAGCACTCACTTCTGTCATCAAGAAGTGCTTTGAGAGGCTAGTGAACTATATGTGTAGATCTGCTGGCTCAATGTGTTATGATGGTGTGAGGTTAGCTGGTGTGTTGATATACTGGTGTGTTGATATACTGGTGTGTCAGCCTGGTCTCAGAGCACTTCCTTTTCTTTCTTCCATCCCATCCCTAGGAGGGGTGCATCACTTGAGTCACTGACGTGATCTTCCTGTCCGGGTTTGGAGATCTTCGTGGGCTATACTCTGCCTTGTCTCTGGGTAGTAAGTTGGTGGTTTGAAGATATCCCTGTAGTGGTGTGGGGGTTGTGATTTGGTAAAGTGGGTGAGGTCATATCCTGCCTGGTTGGCCCTGTCCGTGGGTATCGTCGGACGGGCCACAGTGTCTCCCAAGCCCTCCTGTCTCAGCCTCCAGTATTTATGCTGCAACAGTTTGTGTCGGGGGGCTAGGGTCAGTCTGTTGTATCTGGAGTATTTATCCTGTCTTATCCGGTGTCCTGTGTGGATTTAAGTATGCTACCCTGGAGCTAACTGGTCTCTGGAGCTCTCTCCTTCTGGAACTATACTGGTGGAGGACTATTCAGAGCCCTGAGACCATGCCTCAGGACTATCTGGACTGATGACTCCTTGCTGTCCCCAGTCCACCTGCTCGTGCTGCTGCTCCAATTTTAACTGAAATGGTTAGGGGAAGGATTAGCTAATATGCTAAGTAGTTGCAAAGTAGTTAGAAGTAGTTGAAAAGTTGCTAATTAGCTAAAATGCTCAAGTTGTCCGTGTTGAGATTCAAACTCACAACCTTTGGGTTGTTAGAAGTTCACGTTATACACCTACCCATCCACCCTGACCAACCATCCACCCTACTTTCGTTTTCGCCTTAAGTAACCATCTATCTTATCTTACCTTACCAAATGTAACATATTATACTAATTTGAGTGTACCTGGATTTACATGTGCTATGTTACGTCTAGTCTATGAGACCAGGTTGGGTGTGTGTGTAGCTATACTGGTGTGTGTAGCTATACTGGTGTGTGTAGCTATACTGGTGTGTGTAGCTATACTGGTGTGTGGAACTATAATGGTGTGTGGAACTATTCTGGTGTGTGGAACTATACTGGTGTGTGGAACTATAATGGTGTGTGGAACTATACTGGTGTGTGGAGCTATACCTGTGTGTGGAGCTATACTGGTGTGTGGAACTTTACTGGTGTGTGGAACTATTCTGGTGTGTGGAACTATACTGGTGTGTGGAACTATAATGGTGTGTGGAACTATACTGGTGTGTGGAGCTATACTGGTGTGGGGAACTACACTGGTGTGTGGAACTATAATGGTGTGTGGAACTATAATGGTGTGTGGAACTATACTGGTGTGTGGAGCTATACTGGTGTGTGGAGCTATACTGGTGTGTGGAACTATACTGGTGTGTGGAGCTATACTGGTGTATTGGCACTATACTGGTGTGTGGAGCTATATTGGTGTGTGGTGCTATGCTGGTGTGTGGAGCTATACTGGTGTGTGGAGCTATACTGGTGTGTGGAACTATACTGGTGTGTGGAGCTATACTGGTGTGTGGAACTTTACTGGTGTGTGGAGCTATACTGGTGTGTGGAGCTATAATGGTGTGTGGAGCTATACTGGTGTGTGGATGTGCTGGCTTGATGTTTGATGATGGTGTGAAGTGATCCGTGCTGGCTTGATGTTTGATGATGGTGTACACACAGGGCCACTACAGATGGCTCATTAGGCCAATGTCTGCTCTCCCTCACCACTCCTCCTCTTCAATCTTCAATCCATCCATCCATCCCACTGTCATCCCTCTTTCATCACTATAAAACTATAACAGCTGCTCAGCAAAACCACATCTAAGAGCCAGAGGAGTTCAGAGACATCATGGTGCGCGTGTGTGTGTGTGTGTGTGTGTGTGTGTGTGTGTGTGTGTGTGTGTGTGTGTGTGTGTGTGTGTGTGTGTGTGTGTGTGTGTGTGTGTGTGTGTGTGTGTGTGTGTGTGTGTGTGTGTGTGTGTGTGTGTGTGTGTGTGTGTACATGCGTACGTGTTTTCTCTTTGCATTGTTGGGAAGGGTCCGTAAGTAAGCATTTCACTGTTAGTCTACACTTGTTGTTTTCAAAGCATTTTACATTACATTTGAGTCATTTAGCAGTCAGTCCTTTCATCTTCAGATAGTTATGTGGGACAACCACCTATCGCAGTCATAGTAAGTACATTTTTACTCAATAAAGTAGCTATCAGCAAAGTCAGAGCAGGTTCTTACACTCTGGGAGGGGGACACTGTGGAGTTGTCAACCGTGATGGAGAGGTCTTTGAGCGGGCAGGCCTTCCCTGCTGGGAAGAGCAGCTCCATCTTGTCAAGGTTGAGCTTGATACAGAGAAGTGCAGTCTTGGTTGAGTGACTCGTCTTGAAGCCTGACTGATTAGGGTCAAGAAGATTGTTCTGAGAGACATAGCGAGAGACATGGTCAGAGGCGCTCAAGTGTTTTGGAAAGAAAAGAAAGAAGGGATACCGGTCTGTAGTTTTTAATGTCAGAGGAGTCGAGTGTTGGTTTCAAAAGGAGGGGAGTGACATTTTGATGTCAGAGGGGATGCAGCCAGTGATCAGGGATGAGTTGATGAGGGGATTGAGGAATGGGAGAATGTGTCACGCCCTGACCGTAGATTGCTTTGTAGGTTTCTATTTCTAGTTTGGCCAGGGTGTGATGTGGGTGGGTATTCTATGCTGTAGGTCTAGGTTTTCTTTTTCTATGTGTTTGTCCTGGTATGGTTCTCAATCAGAGGCAGCTGTCTATCGTTGTCTCTGATTGAGAGCCATACTTAGGTTGCCTGTTTTCCCATTTTGAGGGGTGGGTGATTATTTTCTGGTTAGTGTTTGTTGCACCTGTCAGAACTGTTTGGTTATGGTTTTGTTGTTTTTGTTCGTGTATTCATTATGGATTTAAAGTATTATGGATACATACCACGCTGCACTTTGGTCCTCCTCTCCTTCCACCAACATAAATCATTACAGAATGTCTCCAGAGATGGGGGAGAGAGAGGGGAGATAGAGGTCAAGGTGTAGGCTAGTTCTGTGTGAGTGGAACCAGTCGACTCAATAAGCTGAGTGAAGTGGTTGACAGCATCATTCACAGAGAGGGAGGAGTGAGGGGTGGAGGATTAAGGAGGGAGCAGAAGGTGGAAAATAGTTTCCTAGGGTTAGAAATATACAGTGAAAGTGAAAGTGAAAGTGGCTTTAGCAGCAGATACAGAGGAACAGAAGGTAGAGAGGAGGGAGTGGAAGTATGATAGGTCCATCTGGAAGTTTAGTTTTTGAGTGACTAGGGTTGGAGGAAATGGAGACAGAAAAAGGAAACAACGTAGTGATCAGATACTTGGAGCAGTGAGATTAGTAGGCGAATAGCCTCTAGTAAAAATGAGGTCAAGAGTATTGCCTGCCATGTGAGTGGGAGGGGACCGGGAAAGAGTGAGATCAAAAGAGGTAAGGAGGGGGAAGAAAGAGTTGGAAAGAAATGAATCGAAGGCAGACAACCGGAGGTTGAAGTCGCAAAGTACGAAGAGCGGTGATCCATCGTCAGGAAATTAGCTTATCAAGGTGTCGAGCTCATTGAGGAACTATCTAAGGGCACCTGTTGGGCGTTAGATGACAACAATGTTAAGCTTGAGTGGACAAGTGACATATGGAATTCAAATGAGGAGATGGACAGGTGAGAGGGAGATGAGGGAGATGAGATGAACTCAGCGTTCTTGACCACAGATCAGCAGTTCCAAACGCTGCCAGTGACCAGGAATTTCACATGGGTTGTGCATGCAGGGTACACTAAATTAGAAGGGTTGCAGCCAATGGGTGGGGAGTGTATGTAAAGCCTACAGGTAGAGGAGCAAACTGGGATAAACACGCACATACAGTGCCTTTGGAAAGTATTCAGACCCTTTGACTGTTTCCACATTTTGTTAAGTTACAGCATTATTCTAAAATTGATTAAATTAAATAAAAAATCCTCAGCAATCTGCACACAATACCCCATAATGTCAAAGCGAAAACAGGTTTTTAGAAATGTTTGCAAATTTATTTACATAGGAATTCAGACCCTTTGCTATGAGAATCGAACTTGAGCTCAGGTGCATTCTGTTTCCATTGATCATCCTTGAGATGTTTCTACAACTTGGAGTCCACCTGTGGTAAATTCAAATGATTGGACATGATTTGGAAAGGCACACACCTGTCTATATAGTGTCCCACAGTTGACAGTGCATGTTAGTGCAACAACTAAGCCATGAGGTTGAAGGAATTGAGGAGACAGGATTGTGTCAAGGCATAGATCTGGGGAAGGGTACCAAAACATTTCTGCAGCATTAAAGGTCCCCAAGAACACAGTGGCCTCCATCATTCTTAAATGGAAGAACTTTGGAACCACCAAGACTCTTTCTAGAGCTGGCCAAACTGAGCAATCGGGGGAGAAGGGCCTTAGTCAGGGAGGTGACCAAAAACGTGATGGTCACTCTGACAGAGCTCCAGAGTTCCTTTGTGGAGATGGGAGAACCTTCCAGAAGGACAACCATCTCTGCAGCAATCAGGCCATTATGGTAGAGTGGCCAGATGAAAGCCACTCCTCAGAAAAAGGCACATGACAGCCTGCTTGGAGTTTGGCAAAAGGCACCTAAAGACTCTCAGATCATGAGAAACAAGATTCTCTGGTCTGATGAAACCAAGATTGAACTCTTTGGTCTGAATGCCAAGCATCACGTCTGGAGGAAACCGGGGACTATCCCTACGGTGAAGCATGGTGGAGGCAGCATTATGCTGTGGGGATGTTTTTCAGAGACTCAGAGACTAGTCAGGATCGAGGGAAAGATGAACGGCGCAAAGTACAGAGAGATCCTTGATGAAAACCTGCTCCAGAGCGCTCAGGACCTCAGACTGGGGCGAAGGTTCACCTTCCAACAGGACAACGACGCTAAGCACACAGCCAAGACAACTCTGGAGTGGCTTCGGGACAAGTCTCTGAATGTCCTTGAGTGGCCCAGCCAGAGCCTGGACTTAAACCTGATCTAACATCTCTGGATAGACCTGAAAATAGCTGTGTAGCAACGCTCCCCATCCAACCTGACAGAGCTTGAGATGATCTGCAGAGAAGATTGGGAGAAACTCCCCAAATGCAGGTGTTTCAAGCTTGTAGCGTCATACCCAAGAAAACTTGAGGCTGTAATCACTGCCAAAGGATCTTCAACAAACTACTGAGGAAAGGGTCTGAATACTTATGTTAATGTAACATTTCTGTGTTTTTTTAAATTATAAATGCACAAAAATGTTGTTTTTTTTAAACTGTTTTTGCTATGTCATTATGGGGTATTGTGTGTAGTTTGACGAGTGAAAAAACAATTGAATCTATTTTAGATTAAAGCTGTAATGTAACAAAATGTGAAAACAGTAATTTGGTATGAATACTTTTCGAATGCACTGTATATGTACATATCTACCGCAATTATCTCGTATCCCTGCACATTGACCCAGTACTGCTACCCAGTGTATATAGCCAAGTTATCATTACACATTGTGTATTTATTCCTTGTCTTATTTCTCTTTGAAATGTTGTGAACGGCCTGTAATTAAGCATTTCACTGTTAGCTTACACCTGTTGTTTATGAAGCGTGTGACAAATAACATTTGATTTGATTTGAACCCTAACGTTAACGCTTAGAATCCTCATTCTAAACAGAACCCTACCCGTAACCTTAGGAAGCAGTTGCTTATCAACAGATGGTCATACTATCAACAAACTCTGTAGAGCGTCTACAGATGGAAAATCTGGACTATCCACATAAAGTGTGACAGTCCCATTATGTGGGCATATGCCTGTTATCCAGTATAGAGTTCAAGGAAGTTATGAGTGTGGATGAAATGTTTTCTATAAGTGGCTGTACATTATCTCATCATGTTCCACGGCCACGGCCCTCCAGTGACTGTGAGAGACCTTTTCTGGAGTGTGTGGGTTGATGAAATGGTCAAGGCTGTTTGAGATGCATGGCCCAGACCCATAAACAGCCATCAGAGGGCCATAGCTCCTCATCGCCACAGTAATAACCAGCCTGATTTAAGAGTGCTTCACCCCACCATATTGTACCAGACACACACTCTCATCTCTCATGGCTACATACAGTTCTTGAATTATCACACAGAACGTTTTCTATATAGGATTCAAACCCTTGAGATCTTACTGAGAGAACAGCGCCCTGGCCTCTGATCTAGTCTGCACACTGCACACAGTAAATTCATGTGATCTACACACCGTACCAAGCTGCTCCCTGTCCAAATACAACACCTAACAGGACATAATGCGAAAGCAGGGTCACGACACAATAAGCCTCTTGTTAAAACAACAATAAATGTATGCATAATGTTCTTTCCAGCTATGGCATAATATTTGTTTTCTTAGCCAAGACCATGGAGGCTCTTCAGTCCCGCTACAACGGCCTGACATTGTCTCTTTGATTGTCTCCATTGATAGATGAGGTGGACTGAAACAGAGGGGGAAAAATAATGAGCCTTTTATTAGACAATTTTACCCACCACTGAGACCCCAGCAAGCACATAACGTTCTGAGAACCATATGTTTCTTAGAGCTTAGTGAGAGCGTGACGAAGGATCGAAACGTTGTCAATAAAAAGCGGTGAATTTGGCGCTTTAGCAGTGTGCAGGCCTTCTTGTTCTTTACTGGTTTTGGAATCATTCTCAACAAATTTAACGAACTTGACAAAATAATTTTCTTGCTATATCATTACTTCAAACATGGTTACATTTAATAAACATTTTGGTACTGTTCTAGGAACATTCTCCACCTAATTTGATATTTCCAACGTTCTCAAATAGTTCAGACAACATTCATCTGTGGGGATTTCAATACTTCAGCATAAAGTTTCCTACATGTTTCATCATGGTTCTATTTAAAGTCATTTTCTCAGAGCGTTCATAGAACGTTAAGAAACAATGTTCTTCTGTGGGAATTTCAGTACTTCAGCATAATGTTTTTTACAGGTTTCCTCATGGTTCTATTTGAAGTAAAACATAAAAACAAAACCACAAGAAAACATTAGTAACATTTAAAGAACATTCTAAGAATGTTATTTAAAAATATACAATACTGTTCTCAGCGTCAACAAAACTGTCTCTATCCTCTGTCTTGTTAAGTGTGTTCAGCTCCATTCCAGACATTATTATGAGCCCTCAGTAGCCTCCACAAAGTGTTGGGAAGGGATCACAGCAGTGATTGAATCAGTGATTGTATGAGGCATGAGTTAAGGTGTTCAGAAGCTTGACGTCAGTGCAGGACAGGGGTTGAGGTGTTCATAGGTTTCAGTGCATGACAGGCTCATCGCCTCCCGAGCATCGCAGTGCTAGAGGCGTCACTACAGACCCGTGTTCAATCCCAGGCTGTGTCGTCGGCCGCGACCGGTAGACCCATGAGGCAGCGCACAATTGGCCCAGCGTCGTCCGGGTTAGGGGAGGGTTTGGCCAGCCAGGATGTCCTTGTCCCATCGTGCTCTATCGATTCCTTGTGGCACGAGGGCGCACGCACGCTGATCTTGGTCGCCAGTTGAATGGTGTTTCCTCCGACACATTGGTGCGGCTGGCTTCCAGGTTAAACGAGTAGTGTGTCAGGAAGCAGTACGGCTAGGCAGAGTCGTGTTTCGGAGGACGTATGGCTCTCGACCTTCGCCTCTCCCGAGCCCATACGGAAGTTGCCACGATGGGACAAGACTGTAACTACCAATTGAATATCATGAAATAGGGGTGGAAAGTACCAAAAAACACACAAAAAAACAGGATGGATGGATGGTGTTGGAGAAGAGCTCAATGTTTCCACTCGGGGCAGGACAAGATTTGACTGGGAAGACAAAATAAATAACACAACACACTACATAGTTAGACAAAAGAGCTAATGGTGCTAGACTAGACTGCGTTGTTGAGACTACTGTAGACCTTCATTGCAAAACAGTGTGAAGACGTTCAGGGGACAATAGTAAAATGTTCTCAGAACCTCCCTGCAACCTAAAAATGTCAGTTTCCAGGACAGGACAAATTTTCTCTTCCGTTCTCAGAACATAAAAAACGTTCAGTTTTACTGGTCAAGAAACGTATGGCTTTGTTCCCAGAACCAATCGGAAACCAAAAACGTATGTTCCCACAGCTTCCAAGGTACCGAATGTGCTAGCTGGGACACATCTCCAACTCTCCAGCCCCTCCACTCCACAGCACAGCAACAGACCATTAGCACTGCACCCCAATAACACACAGCACTCCAGAGCTTAGCTTTTATATGGAATCATCGAACTAGTCACTTTCACCCACCTCTGCACTTTTGCCACTAAGGCTCCAATCTATTCCAGGCAGGCAAGTCAGTGAAGAGAGACTGCCCGATGCTGCCTGTGCTAGAGGCATGACAGTTGTGTTTGCCGTTTCTACAGGTTAACTGAAACTGTACTGGAGTTGGAAGCACTATTTTAGCCACTTATCTTTCATGTAAAATAATCATACTGTAGCAGCAGAAGGTTGAGACATGAAAGAGCTTTTTTTGTGTGATGAATATTGACTGATGGAAACAACTTGTCCAACATCACTTAAATAGGCCTGGGGGCAAACATTCAAAAGCACACCTCAAAAAGGACAGACTGAGAGTTGAGGGGATGTTTTAATTGAACATGAATAGGTAAATAACTAACATCGTTAGTGATGTTATCCACTTGGTTCAGCTCAGCTATTATTCCCTTAGCGTGCAGGAATGTTGTAAACATGCTCCGGGGCATTCATTCCTACATTTCATTCACTATCTACCCAACACCTGAATCCTCAGGCTGTCTTTCTAACTCAGTGTCAGACACGCATGGCTCCTCTTTCTTCATCTTCCGCACACAATTTGAGTCACGAGGGCTGCTTAAAAATTTGTGGAGGAAATGTAATAAATTCCCTCATATGGGCTTTGCTGAAAGTTCTCTGACTGCACAAGGAAGTACAAGTCTGTCACCCTATCTCTAAGTACACTTTCAGTTCAAGGTGAAAGGAGCGTTGGGTAACACTATAATTAGGTCCAGTAAGTGGTAGGGAGAACTTATCTCTTCCAAGCCTATGTGGCTCTTTGAAATCTCTGAGAGGAGAGAAGAGAAGAGGAGAGGGGAAGGGAGAGAGGAGAAAAAGAGGGTAGAGGAGAGGGAAGGAAAGTGGAGAGATTAATCTTCGCTCTAGAGAAAATGAATATTGCACCTCTTTAATTGTTGTCTGTTTGATGAAATATTCAGAATAGAGTATTGTGAGGAGCAGAAAGAGAATCCATGTTAAAGAATCACACTGGCTCCTCAGCTCAGCAAGGCTGTGACACAGCTAATAAGCATTCTTGAAATATTGATGAAAAATCCCTAAGATATGTCTGCTTTAATTTAAAGAGCCTTGATCCCTGTCAGTTTGGTCTGTGTTTCTACTTCTCTAGTGCTCTGGTTATTCCCAAGATGGTATAGACTAATGAAATGTTCTTGTCCTACTGATACAGATACTGATATAACACAATTTTGTACTGTGGGCAGCCTGGTTGCATGTTCGAATCTCATCATGTACAACTTTAGCATTTTAGCTAATTAGCAACTTTTCAACTAGTACCTACTACCTTTTAGCTACGGTGCAGCATCCTGAACTGCCTCTTATCATTGTCACTCTGCATGAAATGCAGCTTTCGAAGCATGGCTCCTGCTCTGGTAACTAACTTCAAGTACATGAAGCAGACATGTATGCGCATGTATGTGCATTGGATCCCTGCTGTCAGTCATGGTAGATGAGATGAAGGTTGTGTGGAAGGAGATGCACCACAGGGAGACGAGAAACGGTCCCGCTTCCTCACTAATGAAGGGTGACCCAGTCGACCCCTCAGCCCCAGAGAACATATCCATCCCCAGCCTGCACCAATTAGAGCTGCTCCTCAACCCAGGATCACAGACGCAAAGATTCCACAGGATCTGAGGTACAGTGACTGATGAAAGTGAGTTGAGAAGGGTCTCTCTCTCTCTCTCTCTCTCTCTCTCTCTCTCTCTCTCTCTCTCTCTCTCTCTCTCTCTCTCTCTCTCTCTCTCTCTCTCTCTCTCTCACTCTCTCTCTCTTTCTGTGTACACACTGATGTGCAAATGCCAAGGATGTGTGAGGTACTGTGTATGAAGTATGCAGTTGCACGTACGTTCTCCCTTGGCATGGAGTGTGAATAGAATATATCTCCTGTCTTGTTGTGAAGTAATGGAGGAGCAGTTTAGCCTCTTCCTCTTTAGCCTCTTCCTCCACAGCTCTCTCCAGGTAGCAAAACACATCCAGCATCTCCAATGTTTATGTTCCTTCATCTCGGTGGAGATCCAGTGAGCCATCGCCTCACAGGAAGCTGCTGTAATCAACACAGTTCGGCCAATCACAGATTATCATCATGTCTACCTGTCAGGGCCAGGAGATTTCGCTGATCACATGGTTTGACCAGTTTTTCTCCTCGGGTATGATAAGGAAAAACTCAGGATCCTACAGAAAATCCTTAAGAGGAATGTTAAGCCACTTTGTTGGCTTAGTTCCACTGATGTATCATCTGTACCTCTGACACAACAAAGCAACAACAGCATGCAGACAGATGTGAAATACTAAATTCCACCGTTTTGTCTAATATTTCCTCATTTTCATCTGTACAGCTTCTGGTGAGGCGTCCAGAGAACAAAACACAGTGGAAATCCCTGTCTAGAAAGATTATTACTCTGTTCTCATAGTCTTGGGGTTGAGCTGCTACACTACCTGCTAGACAAAAACAAAATCTATTCTTCAAAGTTTCAGCAGAGCAGCTCCCTCCCAGCAGTTAGACAGGCAGGTCTTCGAAGGAAATTCTGATTTGTTTTCTCCCCTTAACCCAATTTCCTCTGGGTGCCTGCTCCACCTTGATGAATAAGCTCAGATCCAAACTTTAGCCATGCCTCCGATTCATTCTCCTGCTCCCTTTCTTTCTTTAAACGCTGTCCTCTTTACTGCAGATACAAAATACCACTGTGTGCTGGTAGATTCATGTCATTCATATGCATGCGCTGTATGTTTGTGTGTTTCTTCACGTTCATGCTTATAGGCTTTGTTCATCTGCATGACTATGTCTGTGCACATCTTTGTCTGTGCATGTAGAGAATCTAATGTCAGATCATGATACACTTGGATACTTTGAATGCCGTGATCGGTGACAGACCACTGTAATAAAGGACAGGTTGATCCCATCGTGTCTGATAAGACACCCTTACCCCCTAACCTCTCACCTCAGGACCTCATAGCAGGGTCAGTAGGAGTAACAGAATCCAGACACTGATGTAACCTAATAACATCTATGTATAAAGCAAAAGTGGATAGATGTGTGAGTATAAGGTTTATCTAGCCTGCAGGTCTGTATTATGTCACCAAGAAGTCAGCAGAATGGTTATGGGATGCGCATGGTTTACAGAGAAGGAAGAAAATCACAGGACACTTCACAGTGAGTAAACAACAACGGATTGGAGGATACATGTTTTATCTGTGGTTGACTATGCAGTATCTGCCTGTCTGCCTAGGTGGTGCAGCCCATGGAAAGCTGCACAAAGCAATATAATTCAACCTGGCATCTAACATCCCGAATGCCTATGCTCCACTCAACAGGCCGCTGCGAGAAAAAAAACTTTCAAACTCAGCGGTACTTGTCAGACCTACCCTGTAGTTCCATCCAAACAGAAATTCCCTCCAAATACCGTTCCTCCTTGCTTTTGCTCCACGACTCTGTATAGATGAAGGGGGGCCCGCTCGGTATCCTGGGAAACATTAGGTCCTCCAGGAGAATAAAACCTTGGTGTTTTACCAGGTCGTAAAAAAAAAGTAGTCACGTTTACAGTGTGTGGGGTGTTTATGGAAGCGGAGCGCTGGGTGTTTTTTTTACGAGGTACGGAGTCATTCTCCGTTGAGCAGGAGAACGTGATCAGTGCCAGGAGGCATCATGGGCCTCGTAAGTCTATCAGACCAGGGGAACCAACCACACAACCCCTTTAGCTCCACATCGCCATGGCCTTCCTTACTGCTCCTTATGATAAAGGTGTTTTTTGGGCATCTGGACTTTGAGGTTTACTCTGTATCAGCAGTACATTAGTTCTTACAAACCCTTGACCCAAGGCTACTGAGGTGGAACAACACCTTGCTAAGCTATATGCCGTGTGTGACTGAAATGTACTATAAAATCCTTCAAAGTAAATTGACAGAGTAACATGAAAGAACATATTTATATAGCAGTGTCTCTGTGTGTATGTCTTGCCAGATGCCATGGTGGGTCTTCAAAGAACCAGCCACCCTCCTCAGGGTAGAGGCTAGTGTGTTTAACACAGGCATGTGTTTCCTGTATGTGACAGTGTGTGTGTGTGTCTGTCTGTTGTGTATGGGTGCGTCAGAGGAGTCAAGCTGTGTCTTGAAGGTGCCCCAAGGCTCGGCTGTTCTGCTGCAGTGCCTTGTGGGAGATGTAAGACGCCTGGAAACTCACATACTCTTTTAAAAATCTCTCTCTCTCTCTCTCCACACACACACATGTACAGTGAACCATTAATATCAGATGAGTCATTTAAAGAAGTTACCTTGGGTTACCCCTTGCGGAGTACTGTACATGCCTGGCTGAGCACATCTCATTAACTTTCTAAACCTTCCTCTCAGAGAGTGGTTCTACATTTTACGCCTCTTTTTAAGCCAGTTGGTGCCCTTGGTTTGAAATGTTGAATTATTAAACAGGTAATAATTCCAAATAATTTCAGCCTTGTCAAAGTTTAGCTGATCCCCTTATGAGTTATGTAACCGTCTAGTCTGGCCAGGAGAATATGTTATCCTAATGTGGATGTTCCTTCACCTCCCCACCTTTACACTAAGCCCAATGAATCCATTGACCGGAGTCACAACAAGTAAATTAAGGTTGATTTTGGATCAGAATTATGTCAACAATTCATGCCCCCTTTTTCCAAGCTCCACGTGCAAATCGCCCCTCCACCCACTTCGCTTCCCTTCATTGAATGGGGCGCCATTGTTTCATCACCTCCAACACGTTCAAAGGATCACAGCCATTTGAGACTGAATGCCTCCGGCTCCTGGTTTGACAATTCATGCTTCTAGCAGGCTGCACAGGCAACTTTCAATTAATGAATTGAATGTATTTATAAAGCCCTTTTTACATCAGCCAATGTCACAAAATGCTATAGAGAAACCCAGCCTAAAACCCCAAACAGCAAGCAATGCAGATGTAGAAGCACAGTGGCGAGGGAAAACTCCCTAGAAAGGCAGGAACCTCGGAAGAAACTTAGAGAGGAACCAGGCTCTGAGGGGTGGCCAGTCCTCTTCTGGCTGTGCTGGGTTGAGATTATAACAGTACATGGCCAAGATGTTCAAATGTTCATAGATGACGGGCAGGGTCAAATAATAACAATAATCACAGTGGTTGTAGAGGGTGCAACAGGTCATTACCTCAGGAGTAAATGGCTTTTCATAGCCGAGCATTGAGTTAGAGACAGCAGGTGCGGTAGAGAGAGACAGTCGAAAACAGCCAGGCCGCGAAAAAGTAGCACGTGTGGTGAACAGGTCAGGGTTCCATAGCTGCAGGCAGAACAGTTCAAACTGGAGCAGCAGCACGACCAGGTGGACTGGGGACAGCAAGGAGTCATCAGGCCAGGTAGTCCTGAGACATGGTCCAAGGGCTCAGGTCCTCCGGGAGGGGAGGTAGAGGGAGAGCCAATTCAAGCCACCAATTTACTAACCTGAGACAAGGACTAGTATAGCCCACGAAGATCTCCCCCATGGCACGAACCCGAGGGGGGTGCCAAACCCACTCAGGAAGACCACGTCAGTGACTCAGTGACTCAAGTGACGCACCCCTCCTAGGGATGGGATGGAAGAAAAAAAGGAAGTGCTCTGAGACCAGGCTGACACACGAGTAAATCAACACACCAGCTAACCTCACACCATCATAGCATATTGAGCCAGCAGACATACAGTTAAACAATTCCTCACATCGGGACACATCCAAACATCAAATCAAATCAAATTTTATTGGTCACACATATTTAGCAGATGTTATTGCGGGTGCATTGAAATGCTTGTGTTCCTAGCTCCAACAGCTCAGTAGTATCTAACAAGTCACAACAATACACACAAATCTAAAAGTAAAAAAAATGGAATTAAAAAATATATAAATATTATGTAGAGAAATGTCAGTGGCATTGACTAAAATACAGTAGAATAGAATACAGTATATACATATGAGATGAGTAAAGCAGTATGTAAACATTATTAAAGTGACTAGTGTTCCATTATTAAAGTGGCCAGTGATTCCAAGTCTATGTATATAAGCAGCAGCCTCTCAGGTGCAGGGTTGCGTAACCGGGTGGAGGCCGGCTAGTGATGGCTATTTAACAGTCTGATGCCCTTGAGAGAAGCTGTTTTTCAATCTCTCGGTCCCAGCTTTGATGCACCTGTACTGACCTCGCCTTCTGGATGATAGCGGGGTGAACAGGCCATGGCTCGGGTGGTCGATGTCCTTGATTATCTTTTTGGCCTTCCTGTGACATCGGGTGCTGTAGGTGTCCTGGAGGGCAGGTAGTTTACCCCTCGGTTGTTTCCTGAAGTCCAACGATCAGCTCCTTTGGTTTGTTGACATTGAGTGAGGTTATTTTCCGGCCACTACTTTCCCAGGGCCCTCACCTCCTCCCTGTAGGCTGTCTCGGCATTGTTGGTAATTATGCCAACTACAGTTGTGTCGTTGCAAACTTGATGATTGAGTTGGAGGCGTGAGTGGCCACGCAGTCATGTGTGAACAGGCAGTACAGGAGGGGGCTGAACCTACCAGGTACAACTCCAAATCCATAAACACGGGCACCCTCATAGATGTCATCCTAACTAACTCACCCTCCAAATACACCTCTGCTGTTTTCACTCAAGATCTCAGCGATCACTGCCTCATTGCCTGCATCCGTAATGGGTCAGCGGTCAAACGGCCTCCACTCATCACTGTCAAACGCTCCTTAAAACACTTCTGCATGCAGGCCTTTCTAATTGACCTGGCTGGGTTATCCTGGAATGACATTGACCTCATCCCGTCAGTAGATGATGCCTGGCTATTCTTTAAAAGTGTCTTCCTCACCATCTTAAATAAGCATGTCCCATTCAAAAAATTTAGAACTAGGAATAGATATTGTCCTTGGTTCACTCCAGACCTGTCTGCCCTTGACCAGCACAAAAACATCCTGTGGCGTTCTGCATTAGCATCGAATAGCCCCCATGATATGCAACTTTTCAGTGAAGTTAGGAACAAATATACACAGGCAGTTAGGAAAGCTAAGGCTAGCTTTTTCAAACAGAAATTTGCATCCTGTAGTACTAACTAAAAAAAAAGTTTTGGGACACTGTAAAGTTCATGGAGAATAAGAGCATCTCCTCCCAGCTGCCCACTGCTCTGAGGCTAGGAAACACTGTCACCACCGATAAATTTCAACAAGCATTTCTCTACAGCTGACCATGCTTTCCACCTGGCTACCCCTACTCCGGTCAACTGCCCGGCACCCTCCACAGCAACCCGCCAAAGCCCCCACCATTTCTCCTTTACGCAAATCCAGATAGCTGATGTACTGAAAGAGCTGCAAAATCTGGACCCCTACAAAGGAAAAGCACCAGATCTCCAGTGCTCCCCCACAGCCTGGTGAGTCCTGTACCTGCTCCACGGGTCAGTACGGAGCCTGCAGTGATGTTCTCCAGTCCGGAGCCTGCAACGAGGGTCCCCAGTCCGGGGCCTGCGGCGAAGGTCCCCGCACCAGAGGCGCCACCAAAGTGGGGGGAGCCAGAGGTGGAGCGGGTTCTGCGTCCCGCACAGGAGCCGCCACCAGGATATATGCCCACCCGGACCCTCCCCTATAGTGTCAGGTTTGCGGCCGGAGTCCGCACCTTTTGGGGGGGGGTTCCTTTTGTTGTTTTTAGGTGTTCATTTTTACTATAGACAAAATGTACGCCTACCATGCTGCACCTTGGTCCGATCATTTCGACGAGCGTAACACTTTCCAGGCTGATCCAATGGTCATGAAGGGATGCCGGGACCTACCAGAAGGAGCAAAGGTGGGCATAATGTTTTAAGCGACCGCCAAAAACCACTTCATTCAGAATAAAAAGTAAGTACCCATATAACACCTCCGTTGTTGCCAGAGTCTCCCTCGATTTCTATCAAAAGAACACACAATTGTGAAATATCATTTGTGTAAGCTGATATTATTTTCTACTTCTTAGATGCATACAATGTCCAGGGCATAACCTAATCTGGTGTAACCAGCCTGTTTGCTGTGTTCACCATTCTACTTCACTTTACATTTTATGAAAGGTGAATGCAACGAACAGGTTGGTTCCATTCCATCAGCCAGGAGCTGATCTACGCTGCCATGCCCATCATTGGAGCGCTGGCAAAGACCTCACCTCCAACCTCACTGTTTGTCTGCTCACCAACGGTCCTCAATGGGGAAACCAGAATTAGGTAGATGTAGTCTGACCTGTTCAAACTTCAACATAGGTGATATCTGACATCTGATATCTGACAAACCAGCATATACTATCATAACTAACTATCATAACTGTATATGTGTTCTCATATGCATCTATGGAGCCAGCACTTGGAAAGGTGTAAGATGATGTGATGGAGTCCTGACACAGGCCTGATATTGACATCTCTGAATGGAGAGGGATCTGGCACTCAACACATCCACAAAGTGGGACTGGATGTGATTACTAATAATACAGTACATCAGAAATGTCCAGTATTAGCAACACCTTTTTCATTTCATGTGTCACTGATGAATTCTGCCTCAACTCTCTATTTCTACAGATTGAGAACTGTTTTTGGGGGAGCCAGATGCTGCCTCGGTCATTTGATGGGGAGACCATAATTGGATAGATTTTATCCAGAGGTGTAAAATACTTAGTATGTAAAAATCCTTTAAAAACTACTTAAGTAATTATTTTGGGTATCTGTACTTTACTTTACTATTTATGTTTTAGACTACTTTTACTTCACTACATTTCTTAAGAAAATATTGTACTTTTTACTCCAATTCACGCACTTATCAACCGAACATCCCTGGTCATCCCTACTGAATCTGATCTCGAGGACTAACTAAACACATGTTTTGTTTGTAAATGATCAGTCCCTCTGTCACGTTCTGACCTTTATTTCCTTTGTTTTGTCATTATTTAGTATGGTCAGGGCGTGAGTTGGGGTGGGCAGTCTGTTTGTTTTTCTATGATTTTGGGATTTGTATGTTTCGGCCTAGTATGGTTCTCAATCAGAGGCAGGTGTCATTAGTTGTCTCTGATTGAGAATCATACTTAGGTAGCCTGGGTTGCACTGTTTGTTTGTGGGTGATTGTCTATGTTGATTGCTTGTGTCAGCACAGTTCTCACTAGCTTCACGGTCGTTATTTCGTTTATTGTTTTTGTATAGTGTGTCTCCTGTGTCAGTGTTTGTACCACACGGGACTGTTTCGGGTTTTCACATTTCTTGTTTTGTAGTTTATTCATGTATAGTTTCATTATTAAAGAACCATGAATTATAACCACGCTGCATTTTGGTCCACCTCTCCTTCCCAGGAAGAATCCCGTTACACCCTCCAGGATTTTGCAACTTTTTTTGTGATTTCTGCAGCCAGAAATGCTTGATTTTGCGGCAGCTTTTCTGAAATTCTGTGATGCATTTTGCAATGTTTTTTTTTCTCACGTTAATTTCATATAAAGCAATAAGAAGTCATATGTGCTCTGTTTTAGGACGGTTTTAAGCAGAATACACAATACAAAAACAATTAGAAACATGCTCAATTTTGTTTATTTTCCTGAACAAGCAACTCTATTTCTGTACAAAAACGGTTTTGGAATCTATAAAAAGTTCCAACATAACAAAATGCTTAATTTGTAGGTACTAAAAAAGATTAAACCAGGACAAACTCCTGGGGTCCAAGCTGCAATTAAGACGTATTATGTCTCAAGTTCATCTTCCATGAAAACAATTAGACAAAGTGATCTTTTGGGCTATGTCTTTTTTTTGGAGCAAACACAGCTCTATTTCTGAACATAACAAGAGGTGAAAAATAACATTTGCACCAATTAATTAGATAAAATATATATCCTGTGTCATAATTCACACACACACACACACACACACCTGTCCTCTCCATCAGGCTTGGGGCTTGCTATCAACATGAGATCCACCTCCCATTCCCACACACTATTTCTCTCGCTCTCATATAAAAAAAAAGCTTCTAAGCTGATCAATCGCTTTCAATTTCAGGATCGATATTTCTTTCGCATAAGTTGTCCTCAAAATACTTGAGATTGTGATTTTTTTTTTTTATGAAAGGGTCGTAAGGGAGATAAAGAACAGAAAATGTAAAAACAGTATTGTGGATGATATGTACTTTTAAAACAACATTACCATTTCTAAAAATAAAAAAAATCCAGAAAGATTGTACTTTTGTGATCCATATAAAGTTTTACAGAGAGTTTAAAATGGCAAAGCTGACAAATTGTACTCGGTAGCACTGGGAGAGGAGAGTGCTGACCACCCTACTTAAGCCAAGGTTAGCAGAGTAAAAGTTTGAGGAAAACGCCACTCACCTTGATTCTTTCAGCACATGCCACAGTCTTCAGTCATGGTGATCTGCCACTGCTGTGGGAACTGTTCTGACATTCTCATATGCTTTGCTAATTAGAAGTGACTGTTGATTGTCGACTTTCTCTTGTGATCCAGAACAAAGTTGCACAGAGTGCAAAACAATTTCCCCCCCACTTTCATGTAAAACATTTGGCAATAGTTTTGCATGGTCTTTAGCTGTTATTTTTGTTGGCAAATGAGATTGATGTCTGTTCATTGTACTGCCTGTCAGCCATCACCAATTGGTGAAAATTGCGAGCTCTCGCATAATATGCGCTGATTGGTTGATTTTGCATTGAATTATGCGATCGCAGAATTGCAGAATCCTGAAGGGACTGAATTATGTCTGAGTGTTGGAGTGTGTAACTTAAAAAAACAAGAAAATGCTTTGCCTAATATAAGGAATTTGAAATGATTTATACCTTTACTTTTTAATTTTATTCAAGTGACAGTTAGGTACTTTTTCCACCACAGGTTTTATCTGACTGTTTAAACTTAAACATGGTCTCTTTTTGTGTGTCAGTATCACCTATCATAACTGCCACTGGTAATAAGACAGGGGCTGTGTGTTGTATGTGTTCACAGAAACATGTATGGAGCCAGCACAAGATGATGTGATTAAGTCCAGAATGACGGACGGGCTTGATACTGATGTCTCTGAATGGAGAGAGACCTGGCACTTGGCATTAAAATGTTGCTAGACAGGGGCCTCCCGAGTGGTCTAAACCACTGCATCGCAGTGCTGGCTGTGTTACTACAGATCCTGGTTCGATACCGGGCTGTGTCGCAGCTGGCCGTGACCGGGAGACCCATGAGGCGACGCACAATTGGCTCAGCGTCGTCTGGATTAGGGGAGGGTTTGGCCGGCCGGGATGTCCTTGTCTGGGATGTCCTTGCGGGCCGTGTGCATGCATGCTGACACAGTCGCCAGGTGTACAGTGTTTCCTCCAGCACATTGGTGCGGCTGGCTTCTGGGTTAAGTGTGCATTATGTCAAGAAGCAGTGCGGCTTGGCGGGGTTGTGTTTCGGAGGATGCACGGCTCTCAACCTTCACCTTTCCAGAATCTGTATGGGAGTTGCAGCGATGGGACAAGACTGTAACTACCAATTGGATATGATGAAAAAGGGGTAAAAATATATTTTAAAAACTTTTATGTGTATTGTCTCTTTTTATTATTGAATTGAATGCTATCAGCCAATATGGGGAGGGGGAAACACTGTATTCTGCACCAGGATCTGGGAACTCCTGTTGTATACGGGACACCACACAGGAAGGTATGGCCACTCTGACATGTTACCATGATTGCCCCATTACCACCAGACAAAATACTGATAGGCACAGTATCTGTATCAGCTGGGAATGACAATGAAAAGTGAAAGGTGAACATTGTTATATTAGCAGAACACTGCTTCGATGGTCTTGTGTAAACTGTTGTTTATTCTACATGGAACTGTTACTGCATTTGAAAGGTATCAAAACACTTTAGAATATCTACATAAATTCAGCAATTGCATTCTTCTCATATTACGCTATAGGCTACTGACCTATTCAAAGCTTTCTCCGGCATCTCACCCATCTGCCTGTAGTTATTGAACACAACCTGCAGGAATTATTGAACTCAACCCGTTTCCCTCCGCTGTGATTGAGTGGGGGCGAACAGCTGTGGGCAAGGATCTGACAGATTGATGTGTATTGGTGGTGGCAAGGACACACCCAGGAAACACCCACATCAAACCACACCCCCAAGCCAACTGACGTATGGCTTCTGTCATGGCCACCAGCATTTCTTGAGGAGCAAGCCAAAAAAATGAGGCCAAATCAGCGGGTGCAGTTCCCCTTTAATGCTCGGATTGATGGTGTGGGCAGAGCTCCACAGCGCCCCCTTCCCAGTGGAGAGTTAGTACGACTCTGATCTCTCTGTGCTTGGCTCTATCCTCTCCTCCGTGCTCTGATCTCTCTCCATGCAGTCAAATCTGCAGTTGAGTCACACTGACAATCTGCACAGTGGGATTGTTGCAGAGCAGGCAGTAGGGCCACCAGGGAGCACAGTAAATATGACTGATAAGCAGACAAACAGAAACACAAAACGCACATGCACTCTCGCTCACACTAACACACACGTCACAGGGAGCCTGTTTATCTCAGCCTCGGCTGTTTGCTGTGGCCATGGTGTAGGAATGAGTCATCAGAACCAGACCAGAGGGATCTTTTTTGATGAGCATGCCCTTTTCTCTATTACAGCATATAATCATTCATATTCCATTCACCCAGCTCAATGTAACACCAATAGGTTTAGGCTACCTGATACTCGAATCTGCCCTATACCCATCATGATGTTGCTACAGTCTCACCTACATGTGAACGTTTATAGGTTGATAGACAGGTTGGAGTGTCGTGGAAATTCTACACAGGCACACTCGAAGTCATGCTCTGACATTGAGTGTCCCTGTGTAGAATGCTCTGTCCATAATAAGTCTCCACCTAGCATGTTAAACGTTTGAGTAGGTGAACACAGAAAATCATTGGGTCTATTTAACAGGGTATGGGGTTTATTTCAAAATGTATTACCAAGGTGGAAGAAATCTCATGAGCGTTTATAGTTGTATTGGTCAGGGGTAAGTCAAGTCCTGTACCACGCTTTAACCTTATATTTCTCAAATGATCTGTCAATGGACCACTCTGAACATTTCTCAGAATACTTTTTACACCACTTACGTGCGGCTATGTGTGGGTGTGCAAGTTATACTCAATATTATGTTACTTTATCTCTAGTAGCGCATTATACGCTTGTGTAACATCACAAATTCCTCCTCCACACCAGTGTTCTATTCATACAGGGATTTAAATATTCACTAGGGTTCCATTTAACAGCATATTTAGGAATACTACTCTCTTCTTTCATATCGCCATACAGAATCCCCATATAACGTTATAAATCTCTAGTTATTCATGTCCACACCGCAGAAACGGTCACAGCGCAGCAGCCCGAGAGGTACACATATCTTTCATACTGAGGAAATCGGTGTCCGTGGGCTGTTACCCTCTCAAATATTTCAATGTCTTCTCCTGTCAGTGCTCACTACCTGTAGACCGATGTGCAGCGGTGGACAGAACCCCTAGATATAACGTTATAGATCTGAATACTCAGCTCACACAGAACTGGTTTGGGCATTCATTATATTCCTTCTATAACTATACTTAGGTATTCACATCCACACCACTCCATGTGCATTTACAATTATTCTAAATGCCTACAAAAACACCTCGTGCTATTATCAGTGGTTCTCAGACCACGTAGACTTTTCTATCGTTACATCATATGCACCATGTGTATCTTCAACGGTTCTTGATGTCTTCACTATTATTCTACAATGTAGAAAATAGTCCAAATTAAGAAAAAAACGTTGACTGGTACAGTAACTGTATGTACATTTGTTTGTAAAATATATGGATAAAATACACCGTCACAACCGTCTCTACTCCGATAAGGTTGAGTCTCTATTGGCCTCAGGTATCTTAGCATTCGATTCCTAAAGATCCGTTTTGCATGCAAAAGTTGAATCATTAGGTTGTAGTTGAAAATCATTTCTGGAGCTATTGAGGAATAGCCTACCTTCCACTTATGAAACATAGTAAAAAAATAAATGAGGTGTTTATTCTGAAAAGACACTTGAAATTAGAACATACAGTGCATTCAGAAACTATTCAGACCCCTTGTCTTTTTCTACATTTTGTTACGTTACGGTCTTATTCTAAAATGGATTCTAATGTTTTTTACCCCCTCATCAATCTACACACAATACACCATAATGACAAAGCAAAAACATTTTTTTCGAGGCTGTATTCGCTGCCAAAGATGCTTCAAAATAGTACTGTGCAAAGGTTCTGAATACTTATGTAAATGTGATATGTAATTAATAATTACATATCATATTTACATAAGTATTCAGACCCTTTAGTCAGTACTATTTTGAAGCATCTTTGGCAGCGATTACAGCCTCGAGTCTTCTTGGGTATGACGCTACAAGCTTGGCCCACCTGTATTTGGGGAATTTCTCCCATTCTTCTCTGCAGATCCTCTCAAGCTTTGTCAGGTTGGATGGGGAGCATCGCTGCACAGCTTTTTCAAGTTTCTCCAGAGATGTTCGATCGAGTTCATGTCTGGGCTCTGACTGGGCCACTCAAGGACATTCAGAGACTTGTCCCGAGCCACTCCCGCATTGTCTTGGCTGTGTGCTTAGGGTTGTTGTCCTGTTGGAAGATGAACCTTTGCCCCAGTCTGAGGTCCTGAGCGCTCTGAAGCAGGTTTTTATGAAGGATCTATCTGATCTTTGCTCCCGTTCATCTTTCCCTCAATACTGACTAGTCTCCCAGTCCCTGCCACTGAAATACATCCCCACAGCATGATGCTGCCACCATCATGCTTCACCATCATGCTTCACCATGGGGATGGTGCCAGGTTTCCTCCAGATGTGACGCTGGCATTCAGGCCAAAGGGTTCAATCTTGGTTTCATCAGACCAGGGAATCTTGTTTTTGATGGTCTGAGAGCCCTTCATGTGCCTTTTGCCTTTTACTGAGGAGTGGCTTCCGTCTGGCCACTCTACCATAATGGCCTGATTGTTGCAGAGATGGTTGTCCTTCTGGAAGGTTCTCCCATCTCCACAAAGGAACACTGCAGCTCTGTCAGAGTGACCATCAGGTTCTTGGTCACCTCCCTGACTAAGGCCCTTTTCCCCCTATTGCTCAGTTTGGCTGGGCGTCTAGCTCTAGGAAGAGTCTTGGTGCTTCCAAATGTCTTCCATTTAAGAATGATGGAGGGCACTGTGTTCTTGGGGACCTTCAATGCTGCAGAAATGTTTTGGTACCCTTACCCAGATCTGTGCCTTGACACAATCCTGTCTCTGAGCTCTATGGACAATTTCTTCAACCCCATGGCTTGGTTTATCCTCTGACATGCACTGTCAACTGTGGGACCTTATATAGACAGGTGTGTCTTTACAAATCATGTCCAATCAATTGAATTTACCACAGATGAACTCCAATCAAGTTGTAGAAACATCTCAAGGATGATCATTGGAAACAGGATGCACCCGAGCTCAATTTCAATTCTCATAGCAAAGGGTCTGAATACTTTTGCAAGTAACGTATTTCTGTTTTTATTTTTAATAAATTAGCAAACATTTCTAAAACCTGTTTTTGCTTTGTCATTATGTGTAGATTGATGAGGAACATTTTTATTTAATCAATTTCAGAATAAGGCTGTAAGGAACCAAATTGTGGAAAAAGTCAATGTAAATATATATTTTTCTGAGCTGTCTGACTGAGCAGCATTACAATTTAGAGTAGAGTACCACAAGTTTGCATTATAGTACCCATAAAACCTAGCAGTCAAACAGGGAAATGGTTCCAATCATTTTTCCACCATTCGTTTTTCCCATAGGAGATTTTAGAAACACTTAAATTAAGGGCTGTGTTTTGTGTAGGCCTACCCTGGCGCGACGTTTTAATAATCATGTAAATCTCTCTAGGTCAAGGTGAATTTCATCACAATATTCACCTGTGTTTACCCTAAAAAAAATGAAATGCAAATTAACTAAAATATTAATTAAAATATGTTTTTAACCTGGTGGGTGACAACTGCAAGCAAGCAAACTAGCTCCTTCTTTAGCTTGCCACCAAGGTGAAGTGTGACTGACCTAAGCATTGTTTTGAAAATGTAAGTAGGGTAGAGTTCAGTAGAGTTAATGTCATGTATCTATTGCATATCATTTCATTGCAAAAACTATTGTTAAATGTTGTTGGCTAGCCAAGCAATGCATTGCTCGCTAGCTAGCTAACTTAGCTAGGGTTATTGACGGCAAGGTGTCTCTGAAATATTATTTTTTATTCTGGTCTGGAGCCTCAGCTGCCTATGGACAGACCCCAGCCAATAGAAGTAGTCTTTTGTAACATTTAGATGGCTAGTTCCCAATTAAATTAAAACGTGTTTATGAACATGAACCCCTAATTCTTCGTCTCGTGTGGAATGTTTTCACTGACTCTCTGTCTCTGTATCATCCACAGGGTAACTGTCAACTTGTGAGTCTGAAAATGGACACTGACGGAGAAGGAATCTGCATTGTAAATATCAATTTGATATTCAAAGACATTATTTTCAAATAGAGATGTTAAACACCGAGGTCATTTGTATATTATATTTTGTTTGTCAGATGCGACCTTCCAGGGACTCCCATGCCACAATTCAACAATGGACCAAGTTATTTGAGCAAAAAATAGCAATCATTGAAAGCACTGTTTCAGTTGTTAGTCATGATTCATTCATTCAAACTTTTCAGTCTACCACAGAATTCTATCGTGATTTAGCGCTGAACTTTGTAGTTTTATGCATTTTAATGTAACCTAGCTAAGGTAAAAAAAAGTTACATTTTCCATTCCTTAAAAGACAGTACATGGCAACATATATTTATGAAAAATATTTTGGAATATATTTGACTAGCTATCACAGCATACTGTCAAAATGTATTTCCACGTACATATACTTATATATAGATATCTAGATATCTGTTATTTACATATATACATAAATAGATGTACATACATGTTAAAATATATGTCAATATATTATTTTTACGTAAGCGGCAGCTCACACGCTCTCCCTTTTTAAGGAGGGCCTTGAAATGGCCTGTGTTGTTTGTTATCCTACAAAAAGCCCATAAAACGGATGTCCTTGACTTAAAAAGATTCCTCAAAGTCACAGTGATGAGAGAGTTGACCGGGCCCAGAGAAGCCTCTATGTTGGTTATATTCCCTACTAGAAAACCAAAGTAAGGAGGTCTGGGACATCTGTCCCACTATGCAGGAGGCTAACAATGGAGGGACAGAGTTAATACAGCCGTGAGCCCCTCCAGCTCTTCCTCTCCTCCTCTCTTTCTCACAACAGATAAATGGGAGGCGGATTTAAATTACTTTTCAGAGGGACTGAGAAGGGAGGGGAAAATAAGGAAAAGAGAAAAGGCTTCCAGTGCCCCGAGACATATCTGCTTCCTCTTCCAAAGCTGATGAGCTTTAGAGCTGCAGATTTGGAAAGAAAGGCGATAATGTAGCAATTTATCTGTAGAGTGCGAGTGGGATTCTGTAATCTGCTTCTACTCCACACCAGCAGTCAGAAAATAATATCATTTGTTTTGTCTGGATGTTCTATTAGTAATGGTCATTTTAAGGGCATGGGTTGAAATTCAGGCAAATTACATGTCGAGGAGGAAATTGGAATAGAAAAAAAGTTGAGCTGATGGGCTTTGTGTCCTTTAGATGAAGGACATGTGAAATGTGATCCTCTGCTTTACGGCAGAGCATCCTTTACCTCCTTTCATGTCTCCAATACAGAGGAGGATGATAAACACAGACCTAGAACCACTACAGGTCTAGCAACACTATAACAAGCATACTGGCTCTGAGTCCCTGCCGCTTTGCCATCACGCTCCAGGCAGTAGTCACCCCTTAACCACAGATCTAGGATCAGATCACCTTATGCTTCCCTTCCAAACTATTAGGGAATGAAAATATCAGTGAGGCGCAATATCTACCACCTGCTCTGGCCTACTGTTCTGTTGGCATCTTTGACTTAGTCCTGATTTGTAGTTTTGTGGTGGCCTTGGCTCCCGTGGGGGAGGAGGTTTTCTCCTTGGCCTCGCTTTGTGCATTTAAACTCATGAATGTCTGACAACGCACATGTCTTCCAGGATCTTCGGCCCCTCCTCTAGCCGCCCTGACGCCATCATATATGGAGCGCACACCTTCCCATGTGTAACTCTGTGTTGTTGTTTTTGTTGCACTGCTTTGCTTTATCTTGGCCAGGTCGCAGTTGTAAATGAGAACTTGTTCTCAACTCGCTTACCTGGTTAAATAATGGTGAAATAAAATGAATAAATAAAAAACTCGCAGATAGGGGCAAGATGGAGATGAAAGATGGAGGAAAGGAGAGAGATGGAGAGATGAAGAAATGTAGAGGGTTTCCGAGGTTTGCCTACGGAGTCATGTAAACATGTATCTCCTCCCCTGGGTGGCTTTCAGCATAATATCTTTAGACATAACACAAAAACCCATGAATAATGCAATTCAATAGAATAATGAGTGATGCATTAATTACCTTAATGGTCATAACTACTATATGTCAGTGATAAATATCCCATGATAATCAATCCCTAATCTACCATGCACACCGTGTCATTATTTATATGGGCTAACTAGACTTCACATCCTTCAGATTGTGCCATCCTGAGGGAACTCACCTCTCGAACCCAGTGTTACATCTATTAGTTACATCTATTAGTTACATCTATTAGTTACATCTATTAGTTACATCTATTAGTTACATCTATTAATAAACATCTTCCTACTTTCAAAACAAAATCACGACCTCATCCATACTGAGTCTTTTTCTGAGTTGACTGAGGGCAGACTGAACAAACATCTGCATGGGTAGAAGCCCCAGGGAATAGTAATATGAATCCCATAGGGAGGTGGTGGTGGTGAGGTGGCTGCCACTTCAAAAGACCAGACTAGCTAGCCTCAGCCTCAGCTCTCTCTCTTTCTCCCTTGCATAACGCTCTTCCTCTCCAATCTGCCAGGCAAATGTGTCTCACTGCATTATTCATCCTGCGAGCGGAAATGAGTGATTCTCAGAAAACACATCCGGAATGATTGTTTTAAGTCTGAATATTAAAAGGGCCCTCTGTGCGCTAATATGATGTGCAGTGTTGGGGTTGGCTGTGGTAACATGACTTCTTCTCTTGTAATCAAACATATGACTGAGCTGACCAACACAGTATGTTATAGTGGTTTTTAAAATGAAGGTCATTTCAAAAGTTATATATTTGAAATACAGTAATAGAGTGTAATCTGCGACCGTCTAGCAATCCAAAGGCTGTGCATTCGTTTTAGCTAACCCTTCCGCTAGTCTTATTCTAGACCCATTTCACCTAACCTGCTACGTAAATTCTCCTAACCTTTGTCGTTTTAGTTCTCCTAACCTTTTAAATAAATGATCTTAACCTTTTAGTTAGTACCCCTAGTACCCCGCCAATGAGAATTATGGGGAGAATTTGTTGTTATATGCAACAAGAAACCTGGTCTCAGAGAATCACGCATAATGCTATACGTCCTCCAAGACATATGCTAAGGTACAGCATCCAATTCTTATGCTATTGTACGATCAGGTAAGACATATGATACATATGTACGTACAGAATAATACTAATTGCCCTGAGACCACGTTGATGGGCTGCACAGCAAATTGCAGTATTATAGAAATACTTAAAATAACCATGTTTGATTGACACCACTAGGGGGCACACCAGCTCTTATAAAGTTAGTCTCTAGATCCATGTCATCTGATGGCAAGCATAGAAGCCATCACTTTCATTACAGACAAGACAGCACCGGAGAACAGCCAAATAACCAGTGAGAAATTAATAATAAAATACTAGCTGAAAGCAATTAATCACAAATCTCCCCAATGTTTGCAGTGCCTCATTATTGCCCTGAAACCCTTGAGGTAAATGTGACCTTTCTCATCCACCTCACCACATTCCACAGTGTGTATGACAGCATGTGAGCAGAAAAGAATCCAGTCTGAAAGGAAAGGAACAAATTCAATAATAAACAGGATATTCTTTAATATCTAAACCCTACCCAATTGAATATCATGTTTTATTCTATTGGCCTGTATCTAACCAAATCCTGAGATATTGTGAATGTGATCTGATCCATTTCGACTCTCTTTGTATTTGTTTTGATCTCAGTGAGTCCTCCCTGGTCTCCCTGTGTGTGACCCTACCCTGGCCCCGCCCAAAGCCATGTTCATTTTCTTAGGAGACAAAAGCGTGGCCCTTGGTCCCGCTGGTCCTGTGGTGGAGGTGGCGAGGCTCCGCTGCTCCCCTCCGGTCCCAGGGCCGTGTCACGCTGGGGCCCCTCAGGGGATCATGTCCTGAAGCCTGTAGTATCAAAGAGGCCCCTGGGTCAGGGGGCCGAGCAGAACCTGGGTTAACCCCCCTGTGCTCCTTGCATTACAAAGACATGGTACGTTCCCACTCTTTAACACTCACTTTCGCAAAATATGCGTATATCAATGATCCCCTCAAAGGCCTGTTGTTCACCCTCACAATGCTACATACAGAGCAGAACAACTGGGACCTTACGGTGAGACTCGGGTCTCTCTGTATAGTTTGTTAGATCCTACTGCTCACCTATTCACTAAGGAATGTTGACCTTGATTGAAAGAATGGTCTCAATGATATTCATTCCATGTAACTTTATAGATGACTACCTTTGGCTATAACATGCCTACAGTAATTAGTCAGTCATTGGAAAATTAGAAAATACACATGACCTAGCTAACGATATGAATGTTAAAACATTTTGTTGTTCGGGGATACACAGTGGAAAATATATCATTTTATTGACTGTAACCAAGCTGTGCGCTGGAGATACTTATTTTATCCATCTATCCCAGCAGAAATGACAATCACCCTTCGGCTATTCTCCAACCAAAACCCTCCTCTTAGGTAACTCTGAAAATAGACTTTTTAGGTTGACAGGCTTCAGAGAGACAACTGCACAGCAACTTCTCTCTCATCCTCCAATACCATGTCCTCAGGATGTCCCTGGGTGGAAGTGGGAACACTGTTTTTGCTACTTTAGTCTTGATTTGAGAACGATCTGTTTGGTGTTGAGGGTGACAGTTGAATATGCTGTAATGTGACCTGTCCTTAGAAATTAGTATCCCTATTATTATTACATTGTGCATTCTGAAGCACCAGTCACGCTATGCTAAATGTAATTTTTCATTGGATAAAGTTGAAATGTTGATGATTCAAACTTTTTCATCAGTTGATGGCCCCATCAGCCATATTATTACATTCATAAAGATGTCATGGCATCTCCAATCCCTTTATCTCCTCCATTTCCACTGGGATGATGATTTTCCGTGGTGAGACACATTATGCAACACTATAATAGACTTGCCATTCAAAGTTAATGAGATTATATTTCAGTCTCTCCATTGACATGTTTATACACAGCATTATGCTGAAAACCTTTCTGAAATAGATTGTGTGAGATGTTTGTTGCTGTTGGCTGTTTAGTGAATTTAGGAATGTGAACTGACAAAACTGTAGTGAATTTACTGTGATACCATATCAAATCCAAGTGTATCTAATGGTAGGTCAATTCTTATAATAGCACAAAATCTATGTATATTTAAGTCTGTGTGCATTTAAACATGCAAATTCATTTTTACTGTTGATTTTCAATGAAAGTCATTATCTAAAACATGGCTTTTTACTCTATACAGATACACTGTGACCACTAGTCAGATTTGCTAGTGAGTCCATCCCTTCTGCTCAGTTTACCATAACAAAATTACATTTAGGCTCTGTTATTATTATCAGTCCCCTCAAGGCCTTCCAGCTGCTCAGCAGAAGGCGATTGTTTAAGAGATCATAGATCAACTAAAATGATCAACTAAAATGGTGGGAGGCAGGAGACGTGTAGAGGGGGAATGGTTCAATCTTACAAGAGTCTCCTCTTTCTCTGATGCACAGTAAAACTGGGATAAAGACTGAAAGTGAATGGCTGAAATGGGGTCACTGATGGAAACAATGGCAGAAGAGGAGAGAGGAAATCTAATGTTTGCAGATGCTAAGTTTTATTGAGCACCAATGAAGGAGAGTTCTTTATGACACTTTTTTGTAAAACAAAACAGCAGAGTTCCCCCAGTCCTAGTTGGGAGTGGCAGAGTGGCCCCTGTGCAGCAGTGAGAGGCCCCTCCATACAGCCTAGCCTAAATGGCAGAGCACAGGTCGTAATGGGCCGGCACCGCCTTTGCCCACATTGTGGAAATGAGGCCATGTCTGTTTGTTGTTCTGGAGGCCTCATGTCCTGTCCATCAACGCCACAGACCAGAGACGCATAAGAGGAGGACTAGAAGGGGTCTCACCCTATCCAATCTGTCCCGCATTGAGCTTTACAACCTGGGATCCTACATGTTGCCTATCCCACCCCAGACCCATACATCTCCATCAGAGTATTTTGAGACTGACGGCTTTTGTATCGGCTCACTCTAGCTGCCAGGACCTGTCTCTACACTGCTAACAGGGGTCTGGGCAAAGCTGCTAACTAAACAATAAGGCATGGGCCCTACCAGCCCTGACTCTGCAATGGTTAACCAGTGCACAGCCCACTCGCTCCCCATCTGAGCCCCGTCCCGGCCCCGTAGCCCCCAGGGTCTTTGTGGGGACAGGGTTAATGTTTTAAAGGCCGGAGCGGAGCCTGTCCCCGTTCAACCCACTGTCCCCCGAATATACTGAAGTGCAGTCACTAGAGATGTACTTTTTAGGCCTTTTGTTAAGTACTGTGTGTTCTGCATTAAAATATACAGCACAACATTGCCCTGTGGATCCCTAAAGGTTTGTTGCCCAATAGTTTTTACTCTGCTTAGGATATAAACGTTTGATATTATGCTGAGTAAAAGGTTTACAAATCAATCCATCTTCATCAATGTAAAGATCATATTAGTGAACGCTATAAGTCGGCTTGAAGAGGATGATGAAATACAGATTGCAAATCAATTCCAGGTCGACAGCATCAATCATTTACTGATGAAGGAATATCAGTATTACAGTCCCACAGGCAACAGGTGAATGCACATCTGTTACCGTGTGCTGCCGTTTTGACGTTTCCTTTCCTCTCTCAATCTCTTTATCCCTTTATCCACAACTCTCTCTTCTACTCCACCCTCCCTAATACAGTTGGGAGGTGAGGTCTATGCATCTCTCTTTTCATTGTTCCCTCTCTCTCTCTGAGCCCTGTGTTTATGACCCTCATGAACGTGTATTGATATTTGATGCCACACTCAGCAGGGCAGGTTCTGTAAGTTCAAACTCAGGGGCCTCTGACTCTCCATCAGGAAAAAGAAAATGACAAAAGTGCTTTAAATCTACAACCCGCATGCCACGGCAAAGCCACACATCCATATGGCATCGGCCTGTAGGATCCTATGAGGAGCAGGTGCCTGTTTGGGCTAATGAGACAACACAACAGTCAGGAAAAAAGAGCTGCAAGTTAGCTCCATCCTATAAATCAGATCTGACATTATCACCAAGGGCCATGACAATGATGTTATTGGCATTTCCGTGGTAGTGAAACAGTGACAGACTGAATGACTTGTCTTTGTTCCATCCAGCCCTATAGAGAGGGGAGGTCTGGAACACCATCCCCCTCAGTCCTGTTCAATAACTCCAGTTCCACTAGTTAAACAACAGGAGGCTGATGAACCACCGGGTCGTGGCCTCTCCATTGTTATGCTATCAGAGTGGAACAGGACCTATTTAGGTGGAGAGGCCAGTGAGAGTTTGGGTTTCTGTGGTAGTGTGAGTGGGTGGGTGCATGTATGCCCATACATGTGTGTCAGGGGAGAACGACTACCCCCTCTCATTGAAGCCACGAAGTTCAAGGCCTACCACGGTACAGCAGGCATTGTTTTCTGAAAAAAAGGATCCCTCATTATTGTGAATGGGAAAATGTCAATCTACCTGATCAATATTTGTGTAAAATAAATACAAAAATCGAAGACAGTCATGGTACCAATAATTGTTTCTATCACACAGATGTATGTCCTTGAACCGATTATTTTAAAATCGCACACAAAAGTCGTAAGGATAATTTAGTTTCTGACAGCCTGCAGTACCCCGGTGTGCCTTCAACTTGAGATACTCAATGAGAGGGGGCAGCACTGAGCTAGCCTGCAACATCACTTTCTGGAGTAGCTCAAACTGAATGTGTGACACCATCTTAACTGACTTCCTTGGCTTCAAATGAGTCTTCACATAGGAATGAATGGTGTCACCTGATCATGGCTTTGTTCATATACAGTTATCGGTGTGTGTTTTTCTGGAGATATCTCAGCCTGATGTCATAGACTAGACATAACATATTAAATGTAAATCCGGGACATTTAAATTAATATGATATGATACGTTTGGTATAGTTACACAAGACAGATGGTTAATTAAGGCAAAAACTAAAGTAGGGTGGATGGTCGGGCTTTTAACGCTAACATTTAGCAACCCAAAGGTTGCAAGTTCAAATATCATCACAGACAACTTTAGCAATTGAGTTAATTAGCAACTTTTCATCTACTTACTAATTTTTAGCTACTTTGCAACTACTTAGCATGTTAGCTAACCCCCCACATAACCTTAACCTGAACCCTTGTAGCTAACCCTTCCCCTAACCCTTAACCTAAATTCTAAACTTAAACTTAACCGTAACCCTAACCCCTAACCTAGCTAATTTTAGCCAGTTAGCTAATGTTAGTCACATGGCTAGAATTCATAACATATTGTACATTTTGCAAATTCGTAACATATAATATGAATTGTAATTTGTAACATATCATACGAAATGGGTGATGGACTTCCACAAATGAATAAATACCAAACAAAAACGTAACATATCATATTAAATGGCATGTCTCCGATTTATGTACAGAACAATATTAAATTCTCTGAGACCAGGTTGGATATCCTGACTATCTGTAAATTCTTAACCGTTACAGCTGTGGTATTTCCTAGGGCTGTGACATGCCCAGGCAGAGCTAATCTCATGATTATAATTCAGATCTGCCTGAATGCAAATGAGCATTTCATGGGTATTCTTAATCTCCCACCTGAGCCCATCTCTGTGTGTGTGTGTGTGTGTGTGTGTGTGTGTGTGTGTGTGTGTGTGTGTGTGTGTGTGTGTGTGTGAGAGAGAGAGAGAATCGGGAGCAGTTATTGTAAACACAAATCATCCTAAATCAGAGTGCAAACTTTTCTGTAAAATGAAATTGTAACTACAATTACAACCCTGAATATCTCACATGGCCTTAACCTTCTTTAGTTTTATTTCACCACAAGACCACAAGCACTTTGGGTATCTTGGATCAAACAAATCAGCGCAATAAACCTTGCAGTCCTTTAATGCCCTGACAAGGCATGTGACCATTGAATTAAATTACACTTATTCATTTAAGTTCATCAAACCATCAGCCAATAAACCCAATTGTGTGTCACTAACCTGTCTGATGCCATCAAAGAGTTGATAGACAGAAGGAGCACACTTGATTTGAATGGGCCTGCACATCTCTTGAGGAGGACGACGCACACACGCACACCCTCCACATCCCGTCAATCATTGGTGAATGAGGAGGCACAGTGGCCGCCAACACTTGTGTTTTGTGTGCTGTGACCTCGGGGTCAGCAGTAAGTAGCTCTGTGTTGACCACAGACAATAGGAGCGCATCATGTACTCCACATACAGTGGCGTCTCAATGGACACATGGCAGCTCCTATCCACAGATGGGAAAGGATGGGGGGACGCGTTGCCGTGGTGAGGGAGCACAAGCGAAGGTAATGGGCTGAAACAATGGTGCTGATGAAAGCTAGGAGTCGTGCCTGGGCGTTGGGGGGAAAGATTATTGGGTGGCAGGTCTCCTTGTTATCAGTCAGGACGACACTGAGGGGGGTGGGGCAGAAGGGCTGCACTGTGGCAGAAGTGTACAGATTGGGGACACAAAGCCATCTCCACGCACCAGTGAGCAGCCAACTGTTCAAAAGTGTGACCGGCACAATGGCAATCTGACACACTGGGCTCATCAGAGCCGAAAACAAGTGTTTGTGAAGAAGGAGATTGTGTTAGGGTGTGTTTGGGTATGTTAGGGGGATAGATTGATAGATAGAAATGACTTACCCAATACAAAGATGGAGAGATCATTTGATCAGCCTATTGAATTATTCCTATCTGACAGAAGAAATGTCCTGTTAGAATAGAGCAATAGGTACCTGGACTTGTCTGATGATTCTAGAATCAATACAGCCACTGACTTCATATTTTCCCTAATCTTCTCACAGACTAGACTACCCAGGATAAAGTGTTGGTGATGATATTGTCACATCTTCACATGGAAAAAAATAGGAAGTCACAAGATGGACTGTTGAGAAGATTGCACTGTGTCACATGTGTGCACTATATGCCCTTCTGCCAATGGCCTTGTAGCATAACCAAACACAGACAGTGTATGTATGCCTAAGAGAAAGTAAACCATTGTAGTATGTATATTTAGGATATGTAGTCTACCCATCACTTCTTGTGGCATTTTGAGACACAGACGACCAAGCAGTGTGTAAGCGGCCTAGAGAGGGGGCCGTGATTGGGGTCTCTGACACCTGATGGAGAGCTGCTGGACTGGGCCTTCTCACCCCTGACAAGGGTCTGCTCCTCTCCTGGACCTGGGCTTGTCCCCTTACTGTCTCTGACAACACTCTTTCCCTCTCTCTTTTCTCTCCCTTTCTCCCTTTATCTCCTTCTCCCCTGTCGAGCCCCCCTGTACTCCCTGTGGTAGTTGTGGTGTAATTTATGAAGCCCTAGCAGCATGGAGCAGAGCTGTGTATGGGACAGCCTGCTGACTGAGCTCTATTCAGGTCCAGAGGACAGGGCCACAGCTCCTTTCATCCCCCCATAATCAGCCTCCCTCCCTGTCCTGGGGAGTGGCGGGGATGCTCTCCTTCCAGTCCCTTCAACATGTTCCCCAGCCACATCCGCATAAAGATTAAGGAACCTTAAGAACAGTGTGCAGGGAAAGTTAGTGACTCATAAACAACCCAGGGGATTTCCATAGCGCCCTTGTCTTGTTTTTGTCATTCAGATAATGCAATTGTTTCAGGCTGTGTAAATTAATAAATCACAGTGCTGTTTGTGCTGATACTCTGTGATAACAAAGGCTGCACTCCCTGTTAACAGAACACCACTCTGGCTGTTCATCTAAACTCTGTAAAACAACTTGTAAACTCTTTAGCAGACAGTTGAAGTGAGCAAATTAATCAAACATGGAGTGTCTTTTTCTGATAACATTGCTGGTTGGCTACTGGGGAACCCATCCCACATCTAGCTTCCAAAACAATGTGGGGTTTGAGATGGAGATGAATAGTCTCTTGCCAGTCTATCTCTGTTGTTGTTCTCTGTAGTTTTGATGCTGTGTCCTCTGCAGTGCCCCGTCACCCACAGGTCCAGATTAAGCCCTGATGTGTACAGAGCATCTCTACTGATTCTGTTTAACAATGACAGAGAGAGAGAGTGGTGGAGCTGTAAGGTACACAGGACAGCGTTTGCTCCTCAGCTTAGTGCTTTATTGAGCCATGATGGGCCTAATCTGGCGTGATCCTCTGTCGCTACAAGCATATGCCTGTGATAATGCCCTCATTTTCTGGTCACCGGAGCACTTTCATGGGACGTGATCCCCAAGAGGTGGCAGAAGGGGGTCTCTAAACCCTAAAATGGAGGCTCACGGAAACCCTGAATGGAGGGAGAGGTCTTTAAAGGCGTGGGCCAGTGAGGAAAGTAAAACACTTTCATTCAGGGTTAAAGAGAGTGGGATTATTGAAAAAACATGGAGGGTGGCTACTCTTTCATCCGTTACAGCCGTGGCTCTGAGTCCCTTCTGTCTCTCTGTGTGGCCCATCGCTTCTGTAAACACATGAATACGAATGAAGGAGAGGGTTTAGTCAGGCTCTCACATTTACACATGCAGACTGTGCAAGAACCTCGTTGTCATCAGAAGGGGAGATGTTGTCGCCTTTGTGCTCTTATTGTGATCCAAAACAAGTAAAGGAAAGTATTGCACCAAATACTATACAATATCTAGACTAAAATAGACACACAACGGATGACCAGCACATGGAATAGTGACTTCCCTGATACGTGTGGAACATAGTCTGGGTTTGAAAGTCAAATCATCCATTAGAAAGTGTATGTGACCAATAGAGAGTGAAATAAGAGCCATTGTGTCTGACATTAATTAGGACCGAGCCCAATTAGGAGTCTAAGTTTCCAACAGCCATTTTGGCTAGCAGCCTAACGATGGGAAAATCCATATGTTCTGAATAAATCGCCTATGTTGTCTCTCAAGGTTTGTCCAATTATATGATCCTTGAGAATGGGCCAAACCTAGGAAACCTGCAGAGCCCCCCTCTTGTAACAGAGGTAGGGGGTCCTGTTGACCCACTTGATTCTCTTCTGAATAAAGTTTGTGCATGTATGTTTGAGGAGCACATAGAAACACACACATGACTCAAACAGAGTAAATGTACACTACCGTTCAAAAGTTTGGGGTCACTTAGAAATGTCCTTGTTTTTGAAAGAAAAGCAAAAAATTTTGTCCATTAAAATAACATCAAATTGATGAGAAATACAGTGTAGACATTGTTAATGTTGTTAATGATTATTGTAGCTGGAAACAGCTACAATATGTTGTATGGAATATTTTATGGAATAGCCCATTATCAGCAACCATCACTTCTGTGTTCCAATGGCAAGTTTATCATTTTAAATGGCTAATTGATCATAAGAAAATCATTTTGCAATTATGTTAGCACAGCTAAAAACTGTTGCTCTTAAAGAAGCAATACAACTGGCCTTCTTTAGACTAGTTGAGTATCTGGAGCATCATGTCTAGTTTGAGAAATAGACGCCTCACAAGTCTTCAACTGGCAGCTTCATTAAATAGTACCAGCAAAACACCAGTCTCAATGTCAACAGTGAAGAGGCGACTTTTGGATGCTGGCCTTCAAGGCAGAAAGAGGAGTGGGAAAAATCTCATGTCAGAGTTTTTGCTCTGACATGCACTGTAAACTGTGGGACCTTTACAAATAATGTCCAATCAATTGAATTTACCACAGATGAACTCCAATCAAGTTGTAGAAACAGCTCAAGGATGATCAATGGAAACAGGATGCACCTGAGCTCAATTTCGAGTCGCATAGCAAAGGGTCTGAATACTTATGTAAATAAGATATTTCAGTTGTTGTTTTTTAAAATAAATTTGCACAAAAAATATATATATATATTTTTGCTTTGTCATTATGGGGTATTATGTGTAGAGTGGTGAAAAAATGTTTTTTAATAATCCATTTTAGAATAGGACTGTAACGTAACAAAATGTGGAAAAAGGGAAGGGGTCTGAATACTTTCCAAATGCACTGAATGCACCTATTTAAGGTGTTTTCACACTTGGTCCCTTTCAGACAGTTTTTGTGAACTCAATGCGGTTTGCTTCATTTTTTGTGCAGTGTGAACACTCCAAAGGAACTCAAACACTTCAAAAGAGCCCTGAAGCAAACTGAACTGAGACCATCGGGAGAGGTGTTCCGGGTCCGATTCCCTTTTGATGATGTGCAGGTTTGAGGAAAAAAAATGTGTGCTGTCTTTGGATATTAATTAGTGATTGTCATTGATGCACAGAAATTCTGAGTTTTTACCTCAGAATATTTGTTTGAAATATGTGCTCTATAGGCTAAGAGAGCTTCATAAGCTGTTTATTCAATTGTGGGGTTTGAATAGTTTGAGAAGACAACAAAATACTTAGGTTACAAAAGCGATACTAGCACTTAAAGGGGAAGTAGCCTACATTGGGTGGAGAATGTTCAATTCCAGCATTATTTATTCTGCAGTTATTCTTATGCTATTTTTTCCATTACCAATAATTTTTACATATTAATAATAATTTCTCATTTCAATTATTATGTCTAATATTTGAACTAAATGCAATCTATTAGCTTCCAAAATGTATGTAGGTACATCTCGATGACCGATAAACCTTTATGATGGAATGGCTTGTCCTGCACATTATGAAAACCAAGAGTGCATTGAGTGAATGTTGGGAAAAGATCTTGGTTCTGTTTTGGAAGCTAATTGATTTAATTCTGTTATGTACTTGAGTGAAGACCCAAAAGCGGTTTTAACAGAAAACAGAGTTCTTTAATGAAAAAACAGGAATGGCATAAATCCTCTTCCAACGTAGTCAATGGAACAAAAGAACGTAGTATAATGCAGGATGCACCTGCCAGGCAGACTCCGACAGGATAGGACAAGGTGGAAGCAAACGGGACGACAGCTTGCTTCTGGCATCAAAAAACACAAACAAGAATCAGACACTGAAAGTAGCAGGAACAGAGAGAGAAATAGAGACCTAATCAGAGGGGGAAGAGAGAACAGGTGTGAAAGAGTGAATGAGCTAGTTAGAGGAGATGTAGAACAGCTGAAGAATGAGAGACAGAGAAGGTAACCTAAAAAGACCAGCAGAGAGAGACAGAGTGAAGAGAAAGGACAGGAACAGACATAACAAGACATGACAAATTCCATCAGAATGTCTTATTGGGCAGCTAGATATAACTACTTACATTTAAAATCAAATACAATTTTATTTGTCACATGCCCCGAATACAACTGGTGTAAACTTTACTGTGAAATGCTTGTAGGAGCCCTTCCCAACATGCAGAGTTTAAAAATAATAAAGTAGCATTTTAAAATAGTAACACAAGAGGAATAAAATAAAATGCACAAGAACGGAACTTATATATATATAGAGGTATGGGGTAGATACAGTATGTACATGAAGGCAGGGTAAAGTGACTAGGCATCAGGAAAGATGAGTAAAATAAAGAACAGAGTAGCAGCAGCAAATGATGTGTAAAAGTGTGCGTGTGCATGTCTGTGTAATGTGTATGTATCTGTGTTTGTGTTGTGTTGGTATGCGTGTGTGTGTTATGTGTGTGTGGATGGCAGGTAGCTCAGCACCAGTGATGTACTGGGCTGTCCGCAACACCCTTTGTAGCTCTTTGCGGTCTAGGGTGGTGCATTTGCCACAACAAGCGGTGATACAGCCAGTCAAAATGCTCTTGATGGTGCAGCTGTAGGGCCCATGCCAAATCATTTCAGTCTCCTGAGTGTCACAAATACCACCGAAGGTGGCTCCCCTTCCTGTTCGGGTGGCGCTCGGCGGTCGTCGTCGCCGGTCTACTAGCTGACACCGATCCCTTTTTCCTTTTCGTTTGTTTCTGTCTAATTGTTTTCACCTGTTCCTTGTTGGGGTTTTGGGATGGGTGTTATTTAAGTTAGTTTTGCCCGTTGGTGTTTGTGCGGGCTTGTTGGTTGTTACGTTTGGTGATGTATCGTGTTTGTTTTGGGTTTTCATTGTCCAGTGTTTGTAACTAGGTTTTGGGTTTGTTTAGCACCAGTGTTTTAGGGAATTCACCCATGTTTGGACCTGTTACGTTCTGAAGGACATTAAAGCGTTTTTCCCATTCACTTCGCTCTCTGCATTTGACTCCTCACTCATCACTCACCCGACGTTACAGAAGCCCGCACCACCAGATGGAGTCAGCAGGAGCAGCGACTACCCCTCTCCCCACGATGGAGGAGAGAGTCCTTCATCATGCGTCCATCCTCCATCGCATTGGATCAGCAATGGATCAGATGATGGAGAGGATGGACCGTTGGGAGAAGAGTGGTCTCCCTACTACCCCACCTACCCTTCCACCAGCAACTCTACCATCTCCTCCAGTGGGATCCGGTGCCAGCGCTCTGTGCATCACTCCTCCGAGGGAGTACGATGCAGCGACGGCAGGGTGCCAGGGATTCCTGCTACAACTAGAGCCACCGTTCACTACCTGGCCACCGTTCGGCCTGCTCCCTCAGACGAGGAGAGCGTGAGTGTCCTCGTCTCCTGCCTGACAGGTAGGGCCCTGGAGTGGGCCAACGCCGTCTGGAACGGGCACGACTCAGCGAGGGGTCACTACCTGGAGTTCACCCGCCGTTTCCGGGCTGTGTTCGATCATCCCCTGGAGGGCCGAGCGGCGGGTGAGAGGTTGTTCCTTCTCCGGCAGGGGACGAGGAGCAAGCAGGACTTTGCGTTGGATTTCCGGACTTTGGCCGCTGGAGCAGGGTGGAACGACAGGGCCCTGATAGACCATTACAGGTGTAGCCTAAGAGAGGACGTCCGCAGGGAGCTGGCTTTTCGAGACACTACACTCAGCTTGGATGAGCTGATCAACATGTCTATCCGGCTGGCTGCTCACGGACATTCTGAAAGGGTCCTGTCAGTTCCACCTCCTGCTCCCCCCACTCCCATTCCTATGGAGCTAGGAGGGGCTGCGTCTAGGGAGACCGGAGGAGGACGCTCCTCCTGTACCCATTGTGGCCGGAGAGCGCACACTTCCGGTCGGTGCTGGAGGAGTCCATCTGGGAGTCGAGTGGGCAGGCAGAACACTCCTTGGTCAACACAGGTGAGTCAGCACCACACTCTCCCAGAGCTTCCTGTTGGACACATGTTTTTGTTAATCTGTTTTCTGAAGTTTTTCCCCTCTCTCCAGCATAAGGCGCTAGTCGATTCAGGCGCAGCGGGGAATTTTATAGATCGCAGACTCGCCCAGAGGTTGAGGATTCCGTTAGTTAAGGTAGACCCCCCCTTCCCCGTGCACTCCTTAGATAGTCGACCGTTAGGGTCAGGGCTGGTCAGGGAGGCCACGATTCCTCCGGAGATGATTACGCAGGGGAATCATAAGGAGCAGATTAGTCTGTTCCTTATCGATTCACCTGTGTTTCCGGTGGTGCTGGGGATTCCCTGGCTGGCTATTCACAATCCGAAAATTTTGTGAAGACAGTGAGCTCTCCAGGGGTGGTCTGATGAGTGTTCAGGTAGGTGTTTAGGAGTTTCCATCGGTGCGACAACGGTGGATAGTTCAGACCAGGTTTCCACCGTGAGCATTCCTGCTGAGTATACCCGCTGGTGTTTGTTCGGGCAATGTCCAACAATGGTTGTTACGTTTGGTGATGTATCGTGTTTGTTTTGGGTTTTCGCTGTCCAGTGTTTGTAACTAGGTTTTGGGTTTGTTTAGCGCCAGTGTTTTAGGGCATTCACCCATGTTTGGACCTGTTACATTTTGATGGACATTAAAGCATTTTTCCCATTCACTTCGCTCTCTGCATTTGACTCCTTACTCATCATTCACCCGACGTTACACTGAGGGGGAAGTGGCGCTGCCATTTTGTTAGCTAATAGATTGCATTTAGTTAAAATATTCTTATGGCTAGGGGTTCCGCTAACGGAACTCCTCCATTCAGCTGAAAAGGTGGCGCGGGAAATTCGAAAATATTTTTGGGAAATATTTAACTTTCACACATTAAAGTCCAATACAGCAAAAGAAAGATAAACATCTTATTAATCTACCCATCTTGTCCAATTTTTTAAATGGTTTACAGCGAAAACACAACATATTTATGTTAGATCACCACCAAATCCCAAAAAACACAGCCATTTTCCCCAGCCAAAGATAGAGTCACAAACGCAGAATTAGAGATAAAATTAATCACTAACCTTTGATAATCTCCATCAGATGACACTCATATGACATCATGTTACACAATACATTTATGTTTTGTTCGATAATATGCATATTTATATCCACAAATATCTGTTTACATTGACGGCATGTTCTGAAATGCCAAAATATCAGGAGTAATTACAGAGAGCTACATCAGATAACAGAAATACTCATCATAAACTTTGACGAAAGATACGTTTTACATATAATTAAAGATACACTGGTTCTCAATGCAACTGCTGTGTCAGATTTTTTTTAAACGTTGTGAAAAAAGCATACCATGCAATAATCTAAAATCAAATCAAATCAAAATCAAATCAAATTTTATTTGTCACATACACATGGTTAGCAGATGTTAATGCGAGTGTAGCGAAATGCTTGTGCTTCTAGTTCCGACAACGCAGTAATAATCAACAAGTAATCTAACTAACAATTCGGCGCTAAGACGTAAATATATTTCTCCGCCACGTTGGAGTCAACAGAAATACGAAATTACATCATAAATATTCCCTTACCTTTGATGATCTTTCATCAGAATGCAGTGCAAGGAGTCCTAGTTCCACAATAAATCGTTGTTTTGTTCCATAACGTCCATTACTAGTGTCCAATTAGCTGCATTTGCTACCACTTTCAGCTCACGTGCCCAAAAGCTGACGCTGGTCCAGGCGAACTTGGACGAAAACTTCAAAAATATATATTCCAGGTCGAATAAACTGGTCAAACAGAGAATCAATATTCAGGATGTTATTTTCATATATATCCAATAACTTTCCAATCTGAGCATTCGTTTGCGCCTGCAGTCAAATGGAACGCAGGTGATATCAACAGACAATTGCGCAACCAGGAAATGGCATTCTGCCAGGACAGTGACTCATTCCCCTCCCATTCGGTCAAAATTCACACTAGGATGTTCATTCCACGTTCTACTGAATGCTGACATCTAGTGGAAGGCGTAGGAAGTAACAGATCCATATCTTGTTTGGAAGTGAATAGGCGATGACTTAAAATTCGACCCGCCTTCAGAATTTCCACTTCCTGTTTGGAAGATTGCCTGCCCTATGAGTTCTGTTATACTCACAGACATAATTCAAACAGTTTTAGAAAATGTTCTATCCAATAGTAATAATAATATGCATATAATAGCAATCTAGGACAGAGTAAGATGCAGTTCACTATGGGCACGCAATTCATCCAAAGTGAAAATGCTGCCCCCTATCCCTAACAGGTTTTAAAAGATGAGACTGTAATGTGTATGTTAATACTCAGGGAGTACAGGGAGTACAAGGAGTGAATTTAATTAATAAATGAACATAGAACAAAACAAGAAAACACGAGTAGCGACATGAAACATATAAACAGAAACAATAACGCCTTAGGAAAGAACCGAAGGGAGTGACATATATAAGGAAGGTAATCAGGAAGGTGATAGAGTCCAGGTGAGTCTGATGAGGCGCTGGTGCGCGTAAAGATGGTGACAGGTGTAAGTAATAATAAGCCAACTAGCGACCTTGAGCGCCGGAGAGGGAGTGAATGTGACAGAGACAAAATAATTGTAATTAGAAGATGATATTAACTTGTAAATATTATTGGTAACAGAATGAATATCAGAAGAATAACTGCAGATTAAATCATGCTGGAATTGAAAATTATACACACAATAGGTCCCTTTAAGAGCTAGAATTGATATTGTATCCTATGTTGTGATTTTCACCAAATATGTTGTTAATTAAGTTCTCACACTATTCAAACAACACAATCAAATAAACAGCTTACGAAGCTCTCTTAGCTCATAGATCACATCTTACCAGTGGTGATTTTAGCATGTAAATCTTGGTGGGGCAAACTCCCCCAACTGTTGGGGAGCTGCATGCCAGCAAAGCCACTACACAACACAACACTAAACAATACATTAATTGCACTATAATGGTGACAAACAGTGCCCACAAACTGTTAGGGCCTACATAAAGCTGTCCCAACAGCAGAGTCCCAACAGCAGTCTCAACACCTTACCACTGCTACATCTGGCTATCAGCGGAGCCTTGTCTGGCAGTGAAACAGTTCATTCAGCCTCATTTACTTCCTTTAGAAAAAGCATAGCTGATATGGCTGACTTGTTTAAACAAATGTGGTTTCTACTGACAATTGAGATGTACAAACTATTGCATAAGGGAAAGATGAGCGGATAAGAGGCAATCTGTAATTTCGATTAAGACGTTTACATTTTTTTAACTAGGGACATTTTTTATTTACAATGACAGCCTACACTGGCCAAACCCAGACGATGTTGGGCCAATTGTGCGCCGCACTATGGTACACCCAATCACAGCCAGTTGTGATTCAGCCTGGATTTGAACCAGGGTGTCTGTAGTGACGCCTTAAGCACTGAGATGCAGTGCCTTAGACTGCTGCGCCACCCCAAATTAATGAGCGAGTTAGGACGGACATAGTCAATATAACGATATGTTGAGATCTTTTGAACCTGGAGTGTAATCATTAGCCAAACAGTCAACTTAAACCAGAGTTTCTATTGGACAAATTCAATCCCTGTTTCATTCCTTCTGCTCCCGTTTAAGAAACGTTTTGCAACAGAATCAGCAGAAGGAATACGCCCCTGCAACTTCATCATCTTCTCTATTTTGTGGCACCAATGTGAGGGGTTAAGGCAGGGGAAATGGTGTTTCAGTAGTCTAGTGTGTGGTGTGGGAATAATGATAAGAGAAACCTGCAGAGCTTTGTGTTCACATTGACCTAAAAAAGGGAATCGTGGGCTCTTTTGAGGAGTCTGAGTGTTCACACTGCACAAAACATTAAGTGAACTGCACTGAGTTCACAAAAATTGTGAAAACACCCTAAGTAGCAGAGTAGTAGTTGGTATTGCATTAGTCAAGAGGGAGAGAACGTTACAAAAGTGAGTTCTACTTAAACCTGTACCTACAGGTCAGGCTTTTCTGCCCTAGGTCATTCCTCTGTAGGACTGAAACTGCACAACATAACACAAAAAGCACTGTCTGATGTTTTCACCAGCACTCCACCCATAATATTTCCCACAGTGTAGGCTAGTCTTGGCAACATGTCACAGGAAATTCCAGAGCAAGAGACAAAAATGTGCTAGTGAGAATAATAGAGGAGTGATGTGGAGAATAGATGGAGCTGGGCTTCATATCTCTGCCATGTGATTAAGAAAGAGACAAACATCTGGACAATAGCGTTGCTGGAGCCAAGTATGATCACATATAACCTCATGAAAGGGCTTTGTGAATACAGCAAATGTGTGGTATTCCCCTTAAGCAATTCAGCATGTTGTGGTCATATGTAACAGAGTTATTATTGGTGATTCAACTTGCCACTATTGTAAGCCAATGGGTTTTTTGGTTTTAGTTTTGTCTTGCCTTCATGTACTCAACACGGAATCTTACTAGCCGGTTTGCGTGGTTTGCTTACGAAGGTTGGTGATTTTTATACTCTGAAGTGCAGATCTTGGAGTGTTGAAGTTATATCGATTTGTTTGTAAACATTGCTGGAATATTGTACATGAGATGTGGTGTTTCCTTTGTGAATATTTGTGGTGCATTTTGTCTAATATAATTTCAGCACATGCTAGCTGGTTATTCACTGTGTCTGGGGGTGTTATGTATACTGAACATAAATATAAATACAACATGCAACAATTTCAAATTTTTTACTGAGTTACAGTTCATATAAGTAAATCAGTCAATTGAAATAAATTCATTAGGCCCTCTATGGATTTCACAGGACTGGGCAGGGGTGCCAAGCAAAGCCGAGCCACCCACTGGGGAGCCAAGCCCAGCCAATCGGAATGAGTTTTTCCCCACAAAAGAGCTTTATTACAGACAGAAATACTCCCCAGCACTCCCCCTCAGACAATCCCGCAGGTGAAGAAGCAGGATGTGGAGGTTTTGGGCGGGTGTGGTTACACGTGGTCTGCTTTTGTGAGGCCAGTTGGACGTACTGCCAAATTCTCTAAAACGACGTTGGAGGACGCTCATGGTTAGAGACATTAAATTCTTCCTGCCAGTCAGCATGCCAATTGCACACACCCTCAAAAACTTAAGACATCTGTGGCATTGTGTTGTGTGACAAAACTGCACTTTTTAATGTGGCTTTTAATTGTCCCCAGCACAAGGTGCACCATGTGTACTGATCCTGATGTTTAATCAGCTTCTTGATATACCACACTTGTCAGGTGGATGGATTATCTTGGCAAAGGAGAAATGCTCACTAACAGAGATATAAACAAATGTACACACAATCTGAGAGAAATAAACTCCAGTCAACAAGTGCCAAACCAGTGCACGCATGCAGAGTGTAGAATGATCTGTGGTGGCTGCATTGCATGACATGCTGTCCGTACTGTTTCTCTATCAGATAATACATGCGTGACTGGTGCAACATGCTTGTCGATGATTGTCCTTGTCGATGATTGTTCACAACACAACGCCAGAAGAGAACTGTTACACATACAGTTGAAGTCGGAAGTTGACATACACCTTAGACAAATATAATTAAACTCAGTTTTTCACAATTCATAACATTTAAAACTAGTAAAAAGTCCCTGTCAGTTAGGATCACCACTTTATTTTAAGAATGTGACATTTCAGAATAATAGTAGAGAGAATTAATTCAGCTTTTAAATCTTTCATCACATTCCCAGTGGGTCAGAAGTTTACATACACTCAATTAGTACTTGGTAGCATTGCCTTTAAATGGTTTAACTTGGGTCAAACATTTCGGGTAGCCTTCCACAAGCTTCCCACAATAAGTTGGGTGAATTTTGGCCCATTCTTCCTGACAGAGCTGGTGTAACTGAGTCAGGTTTGTAGGCCTCCTTGCTCGCAAGCGCTTTTTCAGTTCTGCCCACAAATGTTCTATTGCATTGAGGTCAGGGCTTTGTGATGGCCACTCCAATACCTTGACTTTGTTGTCCTTAAGCTATTTTGCCACAACTTTGGAAGTATGCTTGGGGTCAATGTCCATTTGGAAGACCCATTTGCGACCAAGCTTTAACTTCCTGACTGATGTCTTGAGATGTTGCTTCAATATATCCACATAATTTTCCTACCTCATGATGCCATCTATTTTGTGAAGTGCACCAGTCCCTCCTGCAGCAAAGCACCCCCACAACATGATGCTGCCACCCCTGTGCTTCACGGTTGGGATTGGTGTTGTTCGGCTTGCAAGCCTCCCCCTTTTTCCTCCAAACAGTTCTATTTTTATTTCACCAGACCAGAGGACATTTCTCCAAAAAGTACGATCTTTGTCCCCATGTGCAGTTGCAAACTGTAGTCTGGCTTTTTTATGGTGGTTTTGGAGCAGTGGCTTCTTCCTTGCTGAGCGGCCTTTCAGGTTGTCGAAATATAGGACTTGTTTTACTGTGGATATAGATACTTTTGTACCTGTTTCCTCCTGCGTCTTCACAAGGTCCTTTGCTGTTGTTCTGGGATTGATTTGCACTTTAGCACCAAATTACGTTAATCTCTAGGAGACAGAACGTGTCTCCTTCCTGAGCGGTATGATGGCTGCGTGGTCCCATGATGTTTATACTTGCGTACTATTGTTTGTACAGATGAACGTGGTAACTTCAAGCCTTTGGAAATTGCTCCCGAGGATGAACCAGACTTGTGGAGGTCTACAGTTTCTTTTTCTGAGGCCTTGGCTCATTTCTTTGATTTTCCCATGATGTCAAGCAAAGAGGCACTGAGTTTGAAGGTAGGCCTTGAAATACATCCACAGGTACACCTCCAATTGACTCAAATTATGTCAATTAGCCTATCAGAAGCTTCTAAAGCCATAACATAATTTTCTAGAATTTTCCTAGCTGTTTAAAGGCACAGTCGACTTAGTGTATGTAAACTTCTGACCCACTGGAATTGTGATACAGTGAATTATAAGTGAAATAATCTGTCTGTAAACAATTGTTGGAAAAATGACTTGTGTCATGCACAAAGTAGATGTCCTAACCGACTTGCCAAAACTATAGTTTGTTCACAAGAAATTTGTGGAGGGGTTGAAAAACAAATTTTGATGACTCTAACCTAAGTGTATGTAAACTTCCGACTTCAAATGTACATAAATATTTTATATGTCTGTCACATATAACTTCTACATGAACCCTGTGGCAAGTGTCATTATAAGAAAGTGTTATAACCTGTAGTGTGTGAGTAATCAGAGTCAGTGTGAACCAGCACACACAGACACACACACACACACACTATGTGTGTTATAGTTATGTTAATGAAGCCTCTGTGGCCAATGCAGAGCCATGGAGGAATAGCCACGGTACGCAGGATCTTAGAAAGTTAACCGGCCCAATCTAAAGGGCTTTACGGTACTGAAGAAGGGCAAGACAATGCATCGCCCACTCTTTAGTATCTTTTTAACTACCTCCTCCCCTCTGCAGGGCCCCCTTCCAGTGACAGTGATGTGATTTCGCAGACTGTTTGGGGGCTTAGTCGTATTGAATCTGACCCCATTGTCTTTATCCGTGGTTGAATTTTACCTAGTCTGCCATTAACAACATTCTTGTCTAGGTTTAAAGCGGCAATCAGCACTAGAACAATAACAAAGCCCACTCCTCACCCCTGTTTCTGTAAAAAAGGTGAAGGATGGGGCTGGAGAAATGTACCCACTCTCAAATTCATAGACAGAACTATGGATGCAAGGACTGATCATCCATGATATAAACATTATAGTTTTAACCAAAACTATTTTGAGGCTATATAGGGTTTATTTACATTTACTTTGTTTACAAACATTTGAGTAAAACAAGCTTATACTGTATTTCGGGTTCTGATTGGGGTACGACAGTGGAACTAAGCTCATAAGGCATTTCTAAGTTATATTCTTCAAGAATCAATGGGTATCAGTGGAGGCTCCTCAGAGGAGGAAGGGGAGGACCATCCTCCTCAGTGAATTTCATAAAAATAAATATAGTGAAATGTAAAAAATGTTATCCTTTTAGATAAAACGATACTCAATATATTCTTGTCAAATAATTGATTAAAACACACTGTTTTGCAATGAATGTTAATAGTAGCCTCAACAGCACTCTGTGGGGTAGCACCGTTGTGTAGAGGGAGGACCGCTAGTTTCCGTCCTCCTCTGGGCACGTTGACTTCAATACAAAACCTCGAAGGCTCATGGTTCTTACCCCCTTCCATAGACTTACACAGTAATTATGACAATTTCCAGATGATGTCCTCCAACCTATCAGAGGCCTTGCAGCATGAACTGATATGTTGCCCATCCAATCCAAGGAACAGAGAATGAATCTAGTACTAAAAGCATAAACTACAGCTAGCTAGCACTGCACTGCATTCATTATTGTGAGTAATTGACTCAAAGAGAAAGACGATAGTTGTATAGTTTTGAACAAATTAATTTATTCAGAAATTAAGGAGAAGCGAGATAGAGAGAAAGAGCTAGCTATATTTTGTTATATTTAAAAAAATATTTTTTTACTTTCACTTACTTAAGCAAGTTCAGCCTAAAACACAGACTCAAACAGAGAGGGATGCTATGTTAGCTAGCTGGCTATGGCTATGGCTATCCAACACTGGAACTCTTCCTCATCAAGGTAAGCTTTTGGTTTTATTAATTTATTGCCACTGGGGCCTGCCGGTGTAACTGCTAAATTGCTTGCTGCTGACTGTACTGTACATGATTGTAGCAGGTTTACAAACGCGTTAGTTTTAGTAGCTATGTTGACTATGACGTTAATATGGTGACAACGATGTAGGCCGAGTGTAGCGGTTGGCAGATATGATAGGTTTGGTTTGTAAAGTTTTTTTTGCCTAGTCACAGACAGCTGATGTGTTGTACAATGAAGTCCACAAGCGAAGGGAAAAGGTAAGAGGAGGAGAGTGCGCCGATGCGATTCCCCTCTTTATCTGATCAGGGGTGTATTCATTCTGTTGAAAACCGTTTCTTAAATGGATGAAATGGGGATAGACATATCTGAATTTGTCCAATAGAAAATGATTACACCCTAGATCAGCTAGGTGCAGGCAGGATTGTGCATGGCTGGATTGAATGTGTCACTGTCTGTCACCGTGATTACTCAAATTTCTTTCGACCTGTGCACCTACATTGTAAACATTCATTCATAGGCTAAGTTGTTGCAACCTCATGATGAGTGTAGGAAAAATTAGAGTATCATGTAGTAGCCTAAACCAATCAATGTTACATTGAGCTGGATGAATTGAATATGAATAACAGTCATCCAATATGCTCCAATATGCTCATAGAATAAATAATCATCCTCCCTCATCTTAAACGGCACCGACCGCCACTGATTGGTACACATGATTCATTTATAAGTACAAAAATGGTTGTAGCAACTGCTGATTGCCCCACATACAGGGTTCCATATCAAAGTGTATTAAACATGCCAATGTCAAGATCACTATTCTCAAGGCAGTACCAAATATTTATTATTACTGAACTGACTTTCCCGTTCTTATTAAGATTGAGGTATTGTTTTAAATATTGGGTTACGTTTCCCTCCAAATGAAATGCAACAGATAAAACATCATATATACAGAATGTCCATCACTGTGATCAATTTCCAGCACTGGCAGCACATGTATTGAAATGATTACTATATTATGCATCACCTTGGTGAATTTTTTTACATTTAATTTTGCACATTGTTTATCACACCATAACCATTATGGTTAACGTCTTTACATACTTGCAAATTTAGACCATTGATGAAAAACTCTGTCCTTTATATCTTCACATGTACATGTGAATCTTCACTGATGAACTGTGAGGTGCCTTGTGTTAACTAAACAGTGTTTTGTATGTCTTAACACATACGTGTGAACCCAGGCCTGCTCTAGTTAATGTGTGGTGATTATGGAGAGTTAAACGTGGGTGTAGCGAGGTGGGGTGGTAAGGGTGGGCTCTGAGGAGTGAAAGTGTGTCCCTTCTGCAATTGGCTGTGAGTCTAAATGTTTCATTATGCGTCTCATTGTTCCTTTGTTGGGACGGGGGTATAAATGCACCCCTGTAGAGCTGCAGGAGGACAGACCGCTGACGAGGACCAGACATAGCACATCTCCTGCCTTCGCCTGCTGTATCTAGCTATCTACTGAGCTCTGACAGAAGTACGAGTGAGAGAGCATTGGCCCTCAGCGAGCGGTGGGGGAAAAAAAGAGTGAAACATTTTTCAAGAACCTTTTACCAAAGGCTTTGGCTCTAACCTCAGCTGCTTTGGGGATTTAGTTGTCTTTTCTACTTTCGTGTATAACGTTTATTTTTTTTACTTAATCAACGGCTGAGATGGATTCTGACGCTGGCTCCAACTCCAGCCGCTCCTCATCTCCAGACCTGGTGGTGGATGACTCCATGGGTAGCTTCTTCTCCAACAAGATGTTTCAGGCCTACTGCCGGGAGGAGGGGGCAGCCAGGGCTGCCGGCCAGGGCAGGGCTGACCGCTGTGCTGGGGGAGGCAAGAGCAAGACCCGGGCTGACCTCAAAGAGGGTGACGATGTGCAAGACCTTAGGCTGAAGGTGAATGGCAGAGAGAGGAAGAGGATGCATGACCTGAACCAGGCATTAGATGGCCTGAGAGAGGTCATGCCCTACGCTCAGGGGCCCTCTGTTCGCAAGCTCTCAAAGATCTCCACCCTGCTGCTGGCCCGTAACTATATCCTCATGTTGTCCAGCTCTCTGGAGGAGATGAAAAAGCTGGTTGGGGATGTGTACGGAGGCAGTGGTGCCCAGAGTCGCACCAGCCACCCCCGGATCACCCTTCCGGCCCCCACAGCCCATCTCCCACTGCACCCCTTGGCCCAGAACCTGCACTCCCTGGTTGGCAGCACGGCCTCAGCTCTCCACCACCCCTCGCCTCCCCCTGCTCCAGCTCCACACTCACCGCCCTCTGCAAGCTACATGGGCTTCCACCATGCACCAGTACAGAGCCTGCTGAAGGACCCTCTCCACCTAGCCAGCTCCTACAGGCACTTCCCTGGAATGCCCTGTCCCTGCTCGCTCTGCCAGCCTCTACCAACCACCACATCCACCCTGCACAGCTTTTCCATGGGCAAGTGAGAAGGCAACACTCAGGACTGAAGTTGAGGCCCAACCCAGGACAAAGTAGCTCACTGCCAGTGGACTGAGAAAAATTGTTGGTTTAACTGTAAAAAAAACACTGGTAGCCTCAGGACCTGTACATATTTTGTATATAGTGTATCTTTTATTGAGTATGCCGCTGCTATTTTTCCAATTGACATGCCTTGTTTATATTGAAAGGATTTAAAATGCACACACAGGGACCATTTCATACTGTTGTTCTTTGAACTAACAGCAAGAATAGCTGCTATGGCTATTCAATATCAGTGTTACTGAAACAAATGACAAAGATGGAAAGTACTGTGTCCTTCTGTGCAGGTGTCCTATTTTCCTAAATTAAACTTTTGATATAAAAAAAACGAAAATGTTCTGCTGTTTTACTTGAGACAGTCCATTTACATCAGAAATGTAAATCTATTAACATCTACTTACATTTTATTTGCATCAGACTATTGTGTTTTTGAGCATGTCGTTCATGTTTTTAATTTTCAAATTGGCTACGTAGCACTACAATAGTAAAACACAACTATATTATATTTACCATTGCTGTGCACTGTATTTTAGGGTCTCTCCATGGTAGACGCAGGAGAGTGTAGTAGTTAGCGATGAGGTGGGCGTGGAGTAGAGAGGGTGTTGGTTGCTAACCAGCCTAGAGAGGAGAGGCCTACCCCTGAGCTAAAGAGAGACAGAAGGGCCAGACAATGCAGCTCTGCAGAGGGAGGTTGAATGTGGCACTCTGAGCTTTGGGATCATCCATCTTCACTTCAACAGGGTGTGGGAGATGAAAGGGCAGCGCGGGCGCCAGGATGGCGATTCCCATTTGTCTGGCGCAGGCGGGGGACAGGACTGTGGCCTTCTCATCTGTGGGCCAGAGGATTTGTCACTGTCCATTAAGGACATGCCTGTGTTCATACCTAGGGCGCATCTGAATAATTTTTACATAGGATGTTTAAACATAAGAATACACACCAAGTCTCATTGGGAGATAATAGTGTATATGAAATTATTGTAACTTCAACTTTTTTATTATTTAAACCATCAAATCAAAACAGATATTTAAAGATAAAAATATATCTTCATGAAACCAATTATATAAAAAAATGATAGTCAATGATTGTCTAGCTTTACCAAACACTCCAGAACAATGACATATGTGGGATGGAAGCCACAGACATGTATTCACTCAAACCCCCAACAATGACTCACCCTCACTTAGCAACAAGTCAAGCGTGTAAAATACATGCTTATCCTCCCATGGCTGATGGATGAGGTGGAGATCAGGGGAGAAATTAAGAGATGTAACTCCTCAGTCCCCCTTCAACCCCCTCCTCCATGAGAGCTCTGAATAGAACTGGACAATAGCTGTGCATGGGACACAAAGACCGGGTGAGGCCAAGCTCTCGTGCCTGGGACACAGGCCCCTTCCATTCAATCTACATTTCATCATGGTAACAAGCGCCGTTGGGCCAAAAGGCCTGACACCTCGCCTGCCACAAAGGCGGTTAGCTCTAATTTATGGGGCTATTGACACTGTAAAGAGCCCCTGTCAGTACTCTGGGACTGTCAGCTGTGGGACGTCCCAGTGGGGAGGCAGCTGCCAGCCCAGCCAAGGGAGGGGCCTTCTGTGGTGGGGACGGACGCTCCGGCATCACCTGGTCCCTGGTCCCCTGACACTGGGACCCTGAGTCCTTCCACTAGCCCCCCCCCACCCACCCACCCTGTATTTTGGGCACAGGTGGAATTGGGAAGCAGAACACATTGTTCGGATTAGTGGGATCGGCCTCCCTTTGCTGATAATTAGGGACACTTACTTGTGCAAAGCTGGTGTTTTTGTGTCGCTAGCTGATGGTGTTAACCCACGAAGCAGCAGCAGGATGGAGAAGGTGTGGGAGTGTGGGTGTGTGGCGTGTAGTGGATATGCATCTTAAATCATATAGTGCCTTTCCAAGCCATTATGGCCAGCACTGTTGTCCTCATAGTGCTTTTATGTGCTGTCTAAAGTATGTATGTTAGGAGCATATGCTGTGAATAGGCTACCATGTTTAGGAAACTCCACATTAAACACATAGAACATAGGATGTGTGAAGTAAAAAGGGCTTTTAATGTGAAGGTTCTATCATGTTGAATGAGTAGTGCATGGTTCATGATACAGGCTTATTTCTACATTACCATGAACAGCTGTGAGGCTTGACAATATTTTGGGACTTATCCATTAAAAATGTTTTATCATTTTTAATGGATAAGTCCCAAAATATTGTCAAGCCTCACAGCTGTGCGTGAAATTTACTTTTGCGGTTACATTTTTTTGCCAGCAAAAATGTTTGTGTTACAGTATATACCGAATGTGCCCACTCTGGTCTTGGCACGTGTGCTCTACCCAACAGTTTGCAGATGTGGGTATACAGTAGTCTACATTATGAGATTATTATGGACAAAAGAGTGAGATTATTTTATTTGTCAAACGGCAGCCAAGAATCAATCATCATGACCCTCGATATTTATTGGAAAGAAGCATAAACTCATCACTTTGCACTTTCACCACATCATAATTTATTTAATCTGTTGCCTAATAAATGGTATGCTTTCCTGAGTCGAAGTAGAAGGACCATGCACTTCAATATTTATTTATTATTATGATTTACCTTTATTTAACTAGGCAAGTCAGTTAAGAACAAATTCTTATTTAACTGCCTGTTCAGGGGCAGAATGACAGATTTGTACCTTGTCAGCTCGGGGATTTGAACTTGCAACCTTTCGGTTACTAGTCCAAAGCTCTAACCACTAGGCTACCCTGCCGCCCCGAGGTTCTCATATCAATATTTGCACATAAAGGCATTTCCACAGCCATTTCTCACATTCATACATTTTACCAACACAGAACAATCCCACCTTGTCTAGCGTATTTTCTTTTGTCCACATTTAAAAATGTACAGTACCAACAGATTTGCTGTTTCCATCAGGCCTGTCGTGACATTTTACTCTGATAAAAAGGTTGGATGGAACATCAGAGAAAAGAAAAGCCTCAGTGGAGAGTGAGTGGAGAGTAAAGACTGCATAGTCAGGATTTCCACTGCTATATACAGTAGCCGTGATCATGCTAGCTAGTGGCACCACCCCATAGAGACAGATGGATGAGTTAACAGTTAACGGGAGGAAATGCTAATCAATAGAAGGGTGTGTGTTACCCTGGGCTCAGCAGTAGACAGGATCGACAGTTAATTAGGGAACTGAAGGAGACTATTAAGGGGATTGAGAGTCTGGACAGAGGAGACATATTGCAGAACATACGCACACATTGTACTTCGTCTGGGTACAGGGGATCTTCAATTAAGGGAGAGCACTCCACCAGAAGCTTGCAGACTGACCTTTTTACTATCAGCTCAGTAAAGTCTGGCTCCCCTTCATCCTGCATACTGATGAGGGGGAAACACAGCTGGGATAGGGTCAACACACACACACACACACACACACACACACACACACACACACACACACACACACACACACACACACACACACACACACACACACACACAGGCCTGGAAATTCGTGTAGACCCGTTAAAGTTTGAGTTACATATGGGCAGATTAAATTTGAATGCTAATCATGTGGCTAAGTGAGTTAATGATCTACCTACAACAAAATATGAGTTATCAGACGTCCTGTCCCTAGGTGGAGACAGTGCTATTGACTGGCAGGCCACACTATACCTAATTTATCATATTGAACAAGCTCAGCCTAATTCAAAATCATAGCCTATAGACCATGAACATCAGAAACCATAAAAAATGATTTGCATCCCATTAAAACCTGTTGCGACTCTAGGGGCAGTATTTTCATTTTTGGAGAAAAAAAAACGTTCCCGTTTTAAATGGGATATTTTGTCAGGACAAGATGCTAGAATATGCATATCATTGACAGCTTTGGATAGAAAACACTCTAATGTTTCCAAAACTGTAAAGATATTGTCTATGAGTATAACAGAACTGATGTTGCAGGCGAAAGCCTGAGAATAATCCAATCTGGAAGTGCCCCAGGTTTTGAAAGCGCTGAGTTCCAATGAGTCCCTATTGAGCTGTGAATGTGCCATCTACATATTCCCCAAGGTGTCTACAGCATTGTGACGTAGTTTTACGCATTTATGTTGAAGAATAGCCGTAGGCGAACACATTAAGTAAGTGTTCACATGGTGACTCCGAGAGAGATTCTCGCGTAAAATACAGAGGTAGCCATTACTCCAATCGGTCCTACTGAAAAACAAATTGTCCCGACGGATATATTATCGAATAGATATTAGAAAAACACATTCAGGATTGATTTTAAACAACGTTTACCATGTTTCTGTCAATATTATGGAGCTAATTTGGAATATTTTTAGCCGTTTTCGTGACTGCAATTTCTGGGCGATTTCTCAGCCAAAGTGAAGAACAAACGAAGCTATTTCGCCTACAAAAATAATCTTTTGGGAAAAAATTAACTTTGGCTATCTACCTGGGAGTCTTGTGAGTGAAAACATCCGAAGTTCATCAAAGGTAAACAATTTAATTTGATTGCTTTTCTGATTTGTGGCAAGGTTGCCTGCTGCCAGCAAGGCATAATGCTATGCTAGGCTATCGATAAACTTACACAAATGCTTGTCTAGCTTTGGCTGTAAAGCATATTTTGAAAATCTGAGATGACAGGGTGATTAACAAAAGGCTAAGCTGTGTCTCAATATATTTCATTTGTGATTTTCATGAATAGGAATATTTTCTAGGGATATTTATGTCCGTTGCGTTATGCTAATTATTGTCAGGCGATGATTACGCTCCCGGATCCGGGATGGGGAGTATCAAGAGGGTAATGAGTGATGCAAAGGTTGTAAGGGCATAATTAGCCAAATATACAAACCTAACCAACTGTCTGGCTCAGCCCGAGCCAATTACCTAAACTCCTCCACGGAGTTGAGCGCAGACTAGAGTTTGACTCCTCTATGTGTCGATACTTCAAAAATGTCAATTCTTACCCTTACCATGTAGCTATTTGTCCTCTGTTTTTGCGAGCCTTTCTTTGTTGCTGAAATGCTTACTTTTTATTAACTTCTTGAAACTCCCCATCCCGGATCCAGGTTTGTGACTAAAGCCTCAGGCTCATTAGCATAACGCAACGTTAACGATTTCTGAAAATCGCAAATAAAATGAAAATAATGCGTCTGCTCTCAAGCTTAGCCTTTTCTTAACAACACTGTCATCTCAGATTTTCAAAATATGCTTTTGAACCATAGAAATTGACTAATTTGTGTAAGAGTATGCAAAGCTAGCATAGCATTTTGAGTAGCATTTAGCACGCAACATTTTCACAAAAACCAGATAACCAAATAAATAAAATCATTTACCTTTGAAGAGCTTCTGATGTTTTCAATGAGGAGACTCTCAGTTACATACCAAATGCGCAGTTTTTCCTGAAAGCGTCTGTGTGTAGGAGAAATCGTTCCGTTTTCTACATTGCGTCTGGCTACCGAAACGAACCGAAAATTCAGTCACCTACAACGTAAAACTTTTTCCGGATTAACTACATAATATCGACCGAAACATGGCAAACGTTGTTTGGAATCAATCCTCAAGGTGTTTTTTCACATATCTCTTCATTGATATGCAGTTCGTGGAAGCTTGCTTTCCTCTCTGTATCGCATGGAAAAATACTGGCAGGTGACTTTTGCGCACCAATTTCGGCACAGGACACCGGGCGGACACCTGGTAAATGTGGTCTCTTATGGTCAATCTTCCAATGATCTGCCTACAAATACGTCACAATGCTGCAGACACCTTGGGGAAACGACAGAAAGGGCAGGCTCATTCCTCTCGCATTCACAGCCATATAAGGAGACAATGGAAAACAGAGCCTCAAAAATCCTTGTCATTTCCTGGATGCCATCTCATCTTGGTTTTGCCTGAAGCTCACGTTCTAGGGCACGCACAGAGAATATCTTGGTATTTCTGGACACGTCAGAGTGTTTTCTTTCGAATGGTATCAATTATATGCATAGTCGAGCATCTTTTTGTGACAAAATATCTTGTTTAAAACGGGAACGTTTTTCATCCAAAAATGGAATAGCGCCCCCATAGATGTAAGAGGTTAAACGTTAATCAAACACAACCACTAAGTGTGACCTCATTACTGTTGCTCTAAGATAGATGGCAACTAAGTGTGAATGCGCATGTGCCAATTGAAACAGTCGGTGGTGGTTGTATTTGAGTAACATTTTATTTAAAAATGACTGCGTCCAGAATACCACAGTGGACTGCAGTGACTGCACTTTTACTGCAGTTTCAAAACTGCAATCTTTTTGTTTACAAGGGTCATAAAGTTAATGATTATGCTTTTTTTGATATCGCTGCCACAGAGAATCGGAATACTGAAGAGTATTTCTGTCTGTTATGAAATCCATACAAATTTCAGCATACAAAAAAAGGCACGCAACAACAGAAGACAAACACAGGTACACAGTAAGGGTTTAAGAATTATTATTTTAAAGTATCGACAGACACATAGCATTTCGAAGGAGTCAGAGGTTCATTTAAAAAAACTCGAGTCTGCGCTCAACTCCGTGGAGGAGCTCAGCCCTAAAGGCTTATTCTGAAATCTTTGCTTGGCTTTCATTTTAGCTGGCCTTAACAATAGACACAAGTGGGTGCAAGGTTGGGGTTCAATTATGATAGATAAGCAGAATTTGAATTTGAATGCAATGTAAGATTTAGTTTTCCCCTTATGAGAAAACATTGCAGTCAGAGTGCAGTATGCTGCAAATACTGCTTCCAAAAAAACAAAGAAATATTACTGCAGTTACACAGTTACAATGCAGTATAATTGTAGTTATTCTGCAATTACTGCGTCCAGAATACCACAGTGCACTGCAGTGACTGCACTTTTACTGCAGTTTCAAAACTGCAATCTTTCTTTTACAAGGGTCATAAAGTTAATGATTGTGCTTTTTTTGATATCGCTGCCATGCCCCTGCCCAGTCATGTCAAATCCAAATCCATTTATTTATTTCAATTGACTAATTTCCTAATAGGAACTGTATTTCAGTAAAATCGTTGAAATTGTTGCATGTGGCGTTTATATTTTTGTTCAGTATAAAAGCATTGCATGAATCTATCATCGTATTTGCAGGTCTGAGAAATGTCATGCAAATCTACGTAATTTTACATATTAGCAGAATATTGTTTTATATCACACAAATTGACAAAATTACAGGCTAAGAATGGACAGAGAGATATGTGTATGTGTTCTCCAATGCCAAATCAGTGTGTCTTGATAGCAATGAAACTGTCCCTGTTTGCAAATAATTTAATCTGAGATGTCATTAGGAATCTGAGCATGGTACTTTCAAAGGTTAGGCCTACCTTTCCACCCCAGACAAAGTAGGCCTACAGATGCAGAACATTTTAAGCTTCAACTGCTGGCTACTCTTCTTCTGTGGCTTAACTCAATGAGAGAAGGCCACAAGTGTTTCCCTAAAAGCTGTCTGGGTTTAAACATCTTCTATTGTACAGAACGTGAAAAGGTTTATCAATTGATAGTGACATAATTAGATTACTTCCCAAGCAAAGAACAGCAAAGTTGTCTCCTCGGCTATAGAAGGTTGAAGCTCAGCCTCTGAATGTCAGAGGAACTAAACAATGACATCCCATATCGATCATCGGAGACATGTTTTTCCCAGGTATAATACAGCTTGTTTCTAGCATACAGCACTGTGGACCAAAGCGGCGTTATAAATCACTTTATATAATCAGATCAGTTTTATTTAATCTAACAAGGGGTAGGCCTGTTTTTTGTTGCCATTTCTTTAATAAAAAGTAGGCCTATGGCACATCTTCTCATACCACCAAAATTAGAGTCTTGGTTTTCATTTAACAGCCCTTCACTGACATAATGATGGGTCATTCGCCAACGAACGGCCCTTTTTGAACTGAGCTCAAAACAATGTTTTTCTGTAGATCAATTCCAAAATAATTCTTGAAAGAAGATGAATCCTCAATGCAGAAACAATAAATAGTGGGGAGAGCGTATCAATCTGGTCCACTCTAATTTCTCCAGTGTTTAAAAAAAAAAAAAACTTTTTTTTGCAGGCCATCTAAAAATTAGGACAGGTAAACATTTATTTGATTATGCATTTTCCGATCTGACAATGATAGCCTACCTTTTGGACTTTACATTTGAAATTTGCAATGTATTTCATGGTTCTAAGTAAACCTTTAAGCATTTTCAATGTAGAGACATTTGTGAGTCAAATGTGGTTGCTCTTTTACATGAACAGAGCTCAATGAGCCAGCTCACTGAAAAGACTCGGAATGCCCATCACTACACTGACATGGAGGTAGGCTATTTAAAGAGTGCACGGTGGGTGGAGGAATTGACTGACAAATCTAGGGATAGAGTACCCTATTGCCTACCTCATATGTCTTATGTAGGAAGAAATAGGCTCCAACACAAAGCCCTCTTGTTAGTAAAGTCTAATTAAAATTAAGAAGTTGAAATGAACTATGCCTACTCGAAATCGCCTACTTTCAGGACCATGATCTACTCATTTCTGATTGATTGTGCCATGGCTGTTGCCTCAAGTTTCAGCACCACAATGTAGCTTACTGTGAGGTCAATAACTCTGATAAATAGGCCTACATCATGGTCAAGAAACATATAATAATAAAACATATTTTAGTAGTAGCACACTATCAAAGTTGACCTCCGGTCCTCCTCATTCTCATGCTCTCCTCCTCAAACAGAACAGAACATAGGCTATAGGCTCGTCTGCATGCAAGACAGTGACAACCTGTCATTCAGAACAGGTGGTCTGTTTTGAGCCCCACATTTTTAGGAAAATTTGTGAGCACAGCACAAGGTGAGTCCAAAAATGTATTGTATGCTACTGCATAAATTATGTAATATATTTGGTCTATTTACCCCTCTCAATTTTGCCTACTGTTCTGACTTTGTGGTGCACATGTAGCCTATAGCCTGTTTTAGAGAAATGTAATCATTAAATAATTTTGCTGCAAGACAAGGCTCCACTGGTAGCCAGGTGTAGCAGTGGTAAGATGTTGGGACAGCTTTATGTAGGTTTGTGGGCATAATTTGTCACTGTTAAAGTGTGTTGTGTTGTGTAGTGGCTTTGCTACTAGACACTTGTTATTTTGTCCCACCAAGATTTACTTGCTAAAATCGCCACTGATGCAAGTTAGTGCATTTTTTGGAATAGGCCTCATGAAACAGTGGTTCCCAAACTTTTTCACTCAGGCCCTCCTTCCAATATTGGGGAACAGTTTGCTGTTTTAAAGCGCATTTTCTTGCAACTCTATACATTTTGCCATGTCTCGTAATGTTTGAGTCACTCAAATATCACAACAAAATCTATGGGCTAAAAAACATTAGCTGACATGGGCTAGTTGATCTGGACATTTCTGACCAAGTAAATAGCTCTCTAAGGTACGCAATGACTGACATGACAAGATAAAAACTGATGATGCACTACCTTGTGCATTCTTCTATCAACTTTCAAGAGTAAATTGAAAGCTCCCCCATTTTCCTCCAGGTACTCATTATGTAAATGTTGACCCATCCCTAACCATGATCCTTTGCAGACACAGACATAGTCCTAAAAAATTGCCCAAAGAGCTAATAATGAATTTGGAAAATAATAATACATTTTACACGAGCTATCTACCCTAAAGCTGTATTTAGTAGAAGCAGATACAAACTGAAAAGTCTCTCTTTTCGAGGGACAAGTTTATTCCTAATTCAGCAGGGTCAGAGTTCAGTAAATGCCGGGGATGTCGTCATGGTCTGAAGATGGCTGAAGGGTGAGTGAGAAGTCGCAATATAGTTTTTGTTTGATAAATTAACCATCGTATTATACTCACACTTTTGGCATGGGTTTTCTTCATATAAGATGTTGCTTCCTTCATATTTAGCTCTTGCTACATTCACCCATTTCAAAACGTTCTGTCTGTTCTCGAGGCAATGTGAGGAAGTCCGTCTGTTTGTTTACCAAAATATTGCACCAGCTGGTTAGCTCGATGGCTAACGTTCGGTGGCTAGCTAGCAGTGACGAACAGACTGGTTGCTGCCCAGTCGCAGAGACAGACGTATTAATCGCGTGACAAATGTAATTTGGTCGATTATTACTACCTCCTATTGTATTTATTAAAGGTGATTGATAAAATACAGTTCCATGGTTCCCACCGTAACTAACTTTGTTAGCATGACAGCTAACTAGCTAGGCTAGTTGCTGTACACATCTAATGCACATTCACTGGGGTGTATTCATTAACCTCTTGCAACTGAAACCGTTTATCGTTTAAGAACCAAACGAAATTAAACAGAGCAAACGGAACAAAACGGGGAGGCACCTACCTAAATTTGTCCGAGAGAAACAGTGGACATACACTCCTGACAGCAATCTAGCCAGTTTAGCTGACTGGCTAGCCAACACATGAGGTGTATTCATTACGCCAATTATGCAACAAACAGTTTACTCCATACTGAAAACGTTTTACAACAGAAACAGCGTAATGAATACACCCCAGGTGTTGGCTAGCCAGTCAGCTAAACTGGCTAGATTGCTGTCAGATGAGTGTATGCACACTGTTACTCTCCTGTCTGGCCAGATTGTAGGTAACGTTAGCTAGGCCATTAACATAGTTAACTATCTAAAATGCAAGATATGACATTGCCCTGTTGATCCAATTTTAAGTCTCATCACCATGTCTCTCGACTCCAGGGAAGGCTGCGAAGGCTGGTGGGGAGGCTGGCTTCACCAAAGCTTCCAGGCCGTCAAAGATAAGGTAGGCATCCATGCTAGCCTGCACAGATAATCAAGTTCTCTCTCCTTATGATGCCTAATAAGCTACAAAATAAACTCGCTGGCTATTTTGTTATGTGCTGTTTATCAAGTAGGCAAATTCAGTGTTTTCTACATGACTCATGATAAAACATAAAAGTCAATGAATATCCTTGTGATGTCCAATGTGTGCTGCTATTGCAGACATCTTACCTTTACCTTGTTTGGACTTGCCAATGTAACTCCAACATTTTGTTTTTACAGTCATCTGAGGCGTATGAGTTTATAAAGCGTGACCTGACAGAGTTCTCCAACGTAGTGCAACATGATACTGCGTGCTCTATCGTCGCCACAGCAAGTGCTGTTAGAAGCAAACTAGCGGTAGGCCATTTGGTTCTTTACTATGGGTCACAGTGACCCATATGAGAAAAGCTCATATGCATCGTCACTTGGTTATTTATAGGCATACTTCCTGTCTGACATATGCCACCTGTCCCACTTTGTTTCAGGTGGAGGGCTCCTCTGACACCACAGAGAAGGTGAAGAAGAGTCTGTCCAGTTTCTTAGGCGTGATAACAGACACCCTCGCTCCTCCCCAGGACATGACCATCGACTGTGATGTCATTACGCTAGTGGCAACTCCTGCAGGCACCACAGAGGTGTATGACAGCACCAAGGTGAGGATGTTTAGACTGTGTTTAACTAATCACCGTGACCGTGTCATTGAACTACTTAAGGAAGAGATACTATGCTGTTTTACATTTTACTGCACTTACTGCTAATATACAAGAATGTATCTCAGAAATGTTAAACATTGTTAGAGCTTCTCCCCCACCTGTTCAAACATGTACGAGTGGTTAGTCTCAGAAGTGTTACTGAGCTCCACAGCAGAGGGGATCGTTTATCCACAGATTTGTGCTTTAGGCTTCAAGAGATAAAAATGTTTTTGATATCATAACACGGTCTCTTTGTTGCAATACTAGATACCAGGGGTGTATTCACTAGGAACCAAACGGGCAGGGACCTCCCTGAATTTGTCCATTCCAATATAAACTAGTTTTCGGTGCAAAATACAACTGTTTGGACTAATGATTACACTCCAGAACACATGTTGTCACTTGAGTTACAGTTTGTGTTTTGTTCCCTAGGCTCGTCTCTACAGTCTACAAGCTGACCCTGCTACATACTGCAATGAGCCTGACGGTGAACAGTTCACAACTTTCTTTTCCATCTGTTTCTTCACTCTTCTGATTATATTCAAGAAAAGGTCATGTGCCATGTAATGTCACTAACCAGGCTTCAGTGCATTCAAAACATTAAAAAAAGCCTACAGAATGGCAATGACAAGGGACTAAAGCCCCTATGTAAATGTTTAGTCTGGAAGTCATGATGGATTCTCTTGGTAACTTTGGAAAAGGGAATGAAAATAAATGTTCCGGGCAGGGTCCCATTCAGACAGACAACTCTCCCAACAAATCACAAGTTTGGATAGGCTGGGCTTAAAATGTGATCAGAAATTGCTCATGAAATACTCTTACCATAACCTGTAGGCAGACCTGCCAGAACGTTGCTATTCGAAACCAGAATTTGCAGGCAAAACTTTTGCAGTGTTTTTAGTGATTCAAATTAGCCACTTGTGAAATACATGAATTAAAATAACCTCTGATCTCCATCTTGTTAGCTGCTATTTTGTGTCATGGGGATGTTTACCTTAGGGCAACAAGCAAATAAGGCAGTGACGTAAGAAACCGGATGTCCTAACTCCTCCCATTCCTCTTACCAAACTAATGTTGTCTAAGGGCTCTATTCAATCTGAGAGACAACTAAATGTCTTAAAATGCGCTCCAATAATCCAAGCCTGCAAGCACTCTCGATTGATTTTTCTGAAGAAAATGTTACGTGTGTTCAATTTCTGTGTAGTGGGCATTAAAATCAGGTTTATGGATTGGGCCTACCCATTAACCATGGTCAAAATGAACTCTTATTACAGTGAATACAAATAACTTGTCAGGACAAGACTTGGGAAGTTTGGACTTCTTATTTTCATGCGTTAAACTGTCAAACATTGTGTCTTGGGTGTGCTTTAAATGTGTGGCCTGTGTTGTCCTAGGTCCCCTAGAGAAGTTTGATGCGTGGCTCTCCTGCTTCAGTCTGGAGGAGAGGAAAGGAGAGATCTCTGACCTCCTGGTCAACAGCCCCTCCATCAGGGCCCTTTACACCAAAATGGTACACTTATCTAAACCCTCCTGTTAAAAGGTCTTATCATAGAAACACTAGAGCTTAACATTATTTACCACGTTAATAGAATGTAAGTGAATTATTCTTGTTCCTAACAATACAAAATCTGGGTGTAAAGTAGCATATTATGCATTTTCATCCCTAGGTGCCAGCAGCTGTAGCCCATTCTGAATTCTGGCAGCGGTATTTCTACAAAGTCTTTCAGTTATACCAGGTAATTCCCACTTTTGTTACTGGCATGGATAGCTCTTGTGAACTGTCATGCACCCCATTCTATCACGTTAGAAAGTAAACTCTTCCCTCTGCTGGACAGTTTGGAGAGGGGCCTCAGAGCTCCGGTAGGTTAGTAAAGACTCTGGGAAAACATTGAGATTGTGAAAGCTAATCTCAGCACCCAGAGCCAAATCTGCTACTCGATTTGGGTTCAGATGCTTTCCAATGTTTCTCAACAAAGTCCATACCCTCCTCTGCCAAAGCCCGTTCCCAGCCCCTTCCTCTTTTTCTGGAAAGTCCACCTGTGTTTATAATATTTTATGTAATGCATGCTGACAAAATGGAGGTATCTTACAATATTTTCGATGCAACTATTTCACAGGTAAGTTGTGTGTATTAGATATTTTCAAGTTAAAATACCCATCACCACTTCATAGCACCATCTCCCTGAATACATAAAAACACAATCTGGTACTGTTCTGCTGATGGGTAATAACTATTGTGACTGACCACCAGGAGGAGGCGAGAAGAGTGGCCCTGAAACAGAGAGCAGAGCAGACTACCCACACAGAGGCTCTGGGCTGGGAGGAGGAGGATGAAGGTGTGTTGGATAGTGGATTTCACAATGGTGAAATGTTTTAGATTAGTGCAGGTCTGTCTCATGTGACTCACTGTTTTCTCTCCCTTATTTCTACCCCAGATGACTTCCTTGGTGCAACGTCTTCATCTTGCCTAAACTTCACACCCCCATTGGAAGACCCCGCGACCCAGCTGTCCCCACTCACACCAGTCACCATGGCGATGACCCCGCTCAGCCCCATCCCGTCGCCGAGCGGGGAGCGCTCCTCTACCCTCTCCCTGAGCAGCGACAGTGGCAGCCTGCCCACCCAGGTGGAGTTGAGACCAGCCAGGCCACATCCTGCAGTCGTGGAGCTGGCCCAGAAACTCAACAAGGCCAGCCTGGAGGAGAGCGAGCCAGAAGGGCAGCAGGAGGAAGAGAGGGAACAGGGGCAGCCTGAGGTTCAGGTAGAGGCCCCAGCCCAGCCTGAGCCCACAGGGAAAGCTGCAGCTGAGAGAGTAACAGTCCAGGCTCCTACCACCAGACCAGAGACGGAGGGGCCCCAGGACCTGAGGGTGTTTGAGCTTAACTCTGACAGTGGGAAGTCTACACCTTCAAACAATGGCAAGAAAGGTAAAATGACATTCTATTCAGCTATTGATGTAACTGTGATTTGATTGAATAGGTCCTAAGCTGTTTGTGTCGTAGAACAGTGTTAAATGGTCCCTATCTGACCCTGTGCTCCAACCCCTGCAGGGTCCAGCACAGATGTCAGTGAGGACTGGGAGAAGGACTTTGACCTGGACATGACAGAAGAGGAGGTGCAGATGGCGCTCTCTAGAGTTGCCACTGCAGGAGAGGTGGGCTAGGATGTATTTGTCATATTTCTCTTGTTGTATTTCTTCTAACCTCAAACTATAACAAAGGATAACATGCCTTGGAAACAACTGTGTTGAACTAAATTACATGTTATTTTTCAGCTGGAGGACTGGGAGAACTGGGACTGACGATTGCCGTGCCATAGTGTTTCTATCCCGCCATTAAAGCAAGTTCTTGGCCGACGAACCATGCTTAACATGTTTTAACTCTTTGTCAACGCCGTCACCATGTCACATTTGTTCGTAGAGGAATGTCTGATGGGTTTGGACCATGTTGCTGAAAGCTCTAGCAGAGCGATGGAAATCCAAGGCAATAAGATTTGTGAAGGCACCATCAGCTTTCAGTTTGTGCGTATAAGTCTCAAGGCTGATGACTCAGTCTTGTTGGTTATTTCTTGGAACAACTTATGACTTAGAGAATGACACTAGTTTAGTTGGTGTTCCATTTGACTAAAGCTATGTAACATCTATGAGGATAGGTTCCCCACATAAGGGGAGTTGCTGCTCTCTGTTCTGAAATGCCACTAAGTACATAGTTGCTAGTAGTTATTCCTAGTTATAAGTGGGGGGGATTATTCTTTTACTTCAGGCTGCCAAATAGCCATAAACTAAAACGCTGCTTATCACGTTACATAAGATGGAGTTCTTCACATGTAATTTATTGATTGGTGAATATGATTTAAATGTGGGGTTTTTTTCCCCTCAAGTGATTTATTAACTTGTTTATCTCTTGCAAGTGAATATTCAAAATATACTTTGGCCTTCATAGAGAGCATTAATTTTGGATTCACTCACAACTCTAGATACATGGCCTTGTCAGACACACTATAGTGCGGAAAAGATATCCAAATATTTTGTCACACGACACTGATCTGAGTCTAAACCCAACTAATCCATGTTCTACGTTTTTGACTTTGTTTTGGTCTTTGTCCTGCTTAGTAATTGATGTGAACATATCTCTTCTGTGACCCCCAGAGGCCATGTCTCCTTTTTATTTCTTGTCTCTGCTACACTAATGTTCACATCTATTATGCTATCAGGCCTGTTTGTCTATTATTCTGGGTAGGGAGGGGCTCATGTGTTGTCAATCATCAAGAGAAGATCATTATGATGCAATAAAGAGGTGCCATGGTGCTCGGGTTTTGGGCTTGGATGTCTGAAGGGGATATGGTCTGTTATGTTATTTTGGATGTAAAATAATTAATGAGTAACAACACAGACTGCTGATCCCACAACCTGCTGTGCTTAGTATGGTATTGACAGACTGCACAACAGCTCTGGAGTTACCAGTGTGCAGGGAGTCGAGGCAGTGAGGGCTTTGTCTGCTTGATTTATGTAATGATACAGTATAGGCTAGCTTCGTTCTGCAGTATGGCTTCATGCTATTCTGATATTTTATTGTAATAACTGTTGTCTTTGTCAGTGTAAACAGTGACCAACACAAAGCATAAAGATGTAGTCTACAGATCTTTACAATGACTGCTTTTTATTTGAGTATAATTACTCTGTGCTTTGTTTTGCATGGCAGTGCAATCACATGCATACAGTTCTACAGCAGATGTACCGTTTTAAGTTGTACGTTTCTGGTTACTAGTAGCTTGTTGGAGGAATTACTTAATAATGACTTGATATGTTGCATGTCTCATGTATTTCACTTGACATATATTTGCACTTTAAACACCAGTACGTTTAAAGCTGTTTTTTAGGCAATTATTTTTCTCTATTTTTCAAATGAGCATTGTCATTAAAAAGAGCATAATGCAAATGGTTAGCCATTGTCTGCACATTTGTAGGGGGGGGAGTTAGTGGCTGTAGTTTGTCTTCAACTCTGGATTTCTAGAAGATCATTGCTGCTGAGAAGTGAACTTGTCAAGAGCTGAACGTTTAGGTCATTATGATGGGGTTCACCTTTACCAGGGTAACGGTAACATCGCTACGTAGGCAGGCGTCATCGCTCTGGTTTTACACCACATGGACATCGACAGTTTACAAACGTTGAAGGTCTGCTTAAAAATCAACCATGACCAGGCACCACCACCAGACTAGAGTTTACAAAAAGAGATCGCTGCCGGAGTGCCATATAGGCCTACCGAAATTCATTTTAGCCCCAAAGAAGTCTCTATCTGCAGCATGTCCATTAACCGACATCGATGATGTCCCGATATCTCGGTAAATATGCCTCGTCTACAATCCTGTTAGCTAGACCACGAATCAGTGATTCAAATATGTGACGTTTTTTCCCCTCTTTTCTCAAGTTGTCTTTCTCTTTTCCCACCGATAGCCAGCTGCGCAGGTGTCCAGGTAACCACTGCCTAACCGCTTGGCGTGAGGATGTTTGTTTAGCGTCCATGGTGAACAATCCCTCGCAGACCACGGATAGCTGAGTAGGGAGACCGAACAGCTTGTCCTCAAAGGGGAACAAGTAGCAGTCTAATTGCTCTTTATACAATATCAAATTGGAGTGCAATAATTATTGGAAATGCGTCAATAAACGTTAACATTTAAATCCAACCAAACTTTGTCCTTTTCTAATAAATAAATAAATCTTATGCATTTATTGTACTGATTTCTGTTTGGTATGGCTATATACTGTACCATGGAGTAGAATCGACACTGATATCTCGCCTGTCTTTGGGGTATTTTTTTCAAAGTAGGCCACCCGGTGGCAGTGTTGCCTAATTTACTTCAGATTCAGAACATGCCTCCTTTTCCACCCTTTTTCAATGGTTGACGCTGCAGCACTATTTACCAATATACCAACTGTTTACCAATTTAATCCACTGGAGCTAATTCTGAATTGGCATTTATGATTCACAATTTACCCCGTCACAATAGATCCCAATTTTCTCCATGTCCTGAGCCACAATGGGTATTTGTGCAGATACCATCTTACTGCTATAATGGGGCAATGGCAGCCATCCTTCGTTGGAGAGATGCTGCTTGATTTTTGATTTCCACATAAATGGATGCATATTAACACGTAGTATATTTCATATCTGAGGTATTTATTCTCTAGTTTCCCCCTTTTTTATAGTGGTTGACATGTGTGTATGGGCTTGGCTTTTATGGTTCTGATGGCAGTTGTGGCGTGTGACTGTGGTTAATGTAGGTCACAGAACAGTTTGCAGAGCCTGTTATTTTTACCCTTTTGTTTTCTAACATGGATGCTCCCCTAGCCCTCTCCAAGAAATGGCCAAGATAGACATGAAGAATAGAATACCAATACAATGCATTCAGAAGGTATTCAGACCCCTTGACTTTTTCCACATTGTGTTACATTACAGCCTTACTCCAAAATGGATTAAATTAAATGTTTTCCTCATAAAAATCTACAACACCCCATAATAAAAAAGTAAAAACAGGTTTAGAATTTTTTGCAAATGTATTACAAATAAATACGAATACCTTATTTACATAGGTATTCAGACCCTTGCTATGAGACTCAAAATTGAGCACAGGTGCATCCTGTTTCCATCCATCATTGAGATGTTTCTACAACTTGATTGGGCATGATTTGGAAAGGCACACACCTGTCTATATAAGGTCCCACAGTAGACAGCAAAAACCAAGCCATGAGGTTGAAGGAATTGTCTGTAGAGCTCTGTGACAGGATTGTGTCGAGGCACAGATCTGGGGAAGGGCACCAAAACATATATGCCGCATTGAAGGTCCCCAAGAACACAGTGACCTCCATCATTCTTAAATGGAAGAAGTTTGGAACCACAGAGACTTCCTAGAGCTGGCCGCCCGGCCAAACTGAGCAATCGGGGAAGAAGGGCCTTGGTCAGAGATGTGACCACGAATCCGATGGTTCTCTCCCATTTCGCGTATGTCTCAGCACAGAGACAGGCACACTGCCAATGGAGGGCTCTGCTCTGCTTTCTGTCTTTGATTCTCAAACTTTTCTCTCTTGTGGAGGATTTTTTGAGATGTATCACGGCAGTTGAAAGGATTGCTAAAAGGGTTGGATAGAACCTTTAGGAGAAGGTTTCAATTATTATACCATTTTAATTATTTTACCCACTAAAATGGTAACTTGCATGCTACATTACCACTTACAAATCACAGCACACTGTTTCATAGAGACCACCTGAATTCTCATATAAGGTCCAAGGACTCGAACTGGACTTGTACGCTGAACATAGTGTATACATTACATTCTTGAAACTCTCCTCTCTTGGAGCCTTTTAGTCAGCAGAAGTGCTCTGTAGGAATTTCCTGTAAGGAATGACTGCTCCCTTGGCTTAGTGGTATGTGTGCTTTACATTTAGGCATTGGTTCTACAGTTGTTAATCTAAGTACAGCCTGTTGTAGCAGTAGCTACCGACCGTATGGAATGCAATGTAAGCAATGTAGGCCACTGTAGGATTTATTACACAGAGTGATCTCAGAGTCCTGCTAGTACAGTAATAAATAACCACATAAGAGGAGATAAATGTGTTGTAATAAAATGCAGTAATATAGTCTACCGTACCATCCAGTGAGAGCAACATGGTAGCTACAGTCCCTAGATTCTCCTATCTACTCTGCTGCTGAGGCTGCACTCTCTAGTCTGCTGTTGGCCACGCCCAAAATGCACAGCTATTTTTAGCAAGGCTGCATCTTTATGAAGTAAAGTATTATTAATTTGGACGGTTCATGTTTTTGCTTGCAAGAAGTTAAACATAAATAAACTTGACAGTTGTTTGTAGCCTATACCAAGGTAGTCCCCTGACTCCCCTCCAAAGTGGCATATTGCAGTCTTCCCTCCTACTCTTCAAACGTGCTCTGCCTCTCCATTTTCTTACCATCTCCCTGTCCCCCTTTCTCTCTGACTCACACACACACACAGAGAGAGGGTGTCACGATGAGGTCATTGTCTTGAGCGAGATTATTATGCTGTGCACCCTAAAGGTAGAAACCCTGTAACCTCAATGCCTTTCAACAGGTACAAAAGACTCTGATTGGAGGAGGAGGTTGAGCACTATGGAATGTGTAATCAGGAGACTGACTTGGAGACTGACTAGATCTCCAAATTCATACAGCTGTGTGTGAAAAAGTGTGTGTGTGTGTACATGAGTGCTTGTGAATGTACATGTAGGAGTGTATTCTCTGTTGGTTTTTAGCCTATTTCATCTACACGCACAGACACTTGACTATTAGCAATTTCTTTAATGAAAAATGTGTGCGTATGGGAATTGTCTCAAACTATCTGACATATTTCAAGTTATAACTCACTAGACTACATGGTAGTGAGACAGTCTAATTGACTGAGGTCTCTGTTGACTCTTGAAGGGCTCTTGAGATTCTTCGGACTTTTCCAAACAAATGTAGCATTTTCCAAAGTTCAGTGGTGGGAACGGGCCACTTTGTTTGTGCTAAGTGGTGTTGGGGAGGAATGTGGGTTTGAGTTGGAAGGGCAGCGGACGGGGGGAAGCTATGATAACTCCCCCTCCATTCAGATTTAAGGTCAGGACAGAGGGGCTCCTCTGTAACTACTCTGCCTGCTGCCAAAACAAATGTTTACTCTTTGTTCCCTATTTTATTCTTTACGTCCCTGTTCCCTCTCTCCCAAGGGATGGTGAAGTGGGGTTTCCTTCTCCTTCTCTGTACACTTGGACAATGACGGAGAGATGAATGATTCCCATCAAGGTGAAGTTGCTTCTACGTTTCTGGAGGGTTTGTGTGTTCTTACCTGTACAGTATGTACTCTTTTGTATGCTTTAAAGAGTGAATTGACACATTCTCTGCGTATACGATAAATCTGCGATAAATTACAGTATATTCATTTTTGCGGGAGGTGCTGGAGCTGGGGGATATGGACAAAAGTCGTATCACAATAAATGTAACACGTTATAACAAAAAAATACAACAATTACAAATGTTTTTAATTAACAGTTACTTTACATTAGAAGTAGGGCTCTACACAATTTTTTTCATGTGCCAAGTAAGACAGCTGAGATGGTAGCCTATGTTTAAGAAAGTAAGCTATTTCATCTAACATATCCAGGAAATGCATGATTGATATTTTGATGTACAACCTGTCAAAATAGGATCCAGAATGATCAGATTTATTTTTGGCTCTTCAGAGAATTTGCCGACATCTTTGTGCATATTGGCCTATGGGCTATATTATACACCACCAGAGGAAGTGGGAACTCAAAACACCTAGCTAGATTGCCAACTCTAAATGTGATATTGTTGCTCGATAGCCATGTAGACTAATTGGTTAATCTATCTGTAAATGTAGGCTTACGTCCTACAAAGACTTTCCAGCGCCAGGCCTAGGCTACTTGATGTAGGCCTATTCAGTGCAAATTGCCTCTCCACTCAGCTCCGTTCCACGGGCTCATCAAAACAATACCACACAGCCTACTCTGGATGTAAATTGGTGCCATGAACTAAAAACTAAGAGATAAGAAATACATGAAATATACGCACAGAAAAGCTGTGACTCTCCTCTCTGTAACTAGAACAATAGTTGCTTTGAAAACTCTATTTTTCCCGCAATAGCATTTTGTGCAACGATCATATGCTTGTGCTTCTCAGAATGCATCTCTCCCTCCTCCGTGCGCACAGTGGGGAGAGGGAATGAGAGCCAGCAGGCGACAGCGAAACAGGGACAGGCAGATACTTTCATTGTAGGAATCAACACAATGCATATATTGCCGTTGACCATATAATGGTTTTAGAACAATCTACAGAAACGTTGTGTAGCAAAGTTAAGAAAATGACCGACGTAAGCAAAATGCTCCTGTAGGAGGAAGACAATGTCAGTGTCAGTAATTTTCAGTTTATCGTCCCAGCTCTAGTAGAGAACCCTCTCTGACTGACCTGTCCAGTGACCTCTGTCCTGTTCCAGTTCCTCTCTTTGAATGTTCCGTCCCTCCTTCCTGCTCCATTTGTCTCCCATTCATTCACTCATTACCGTCCCCAGACTCCTATCTTCTGACCTGGGACACCAGCAGACCCATTCATGTCTCACACACTGTTTCATTCCCTGCTGTCATCAGCCAGACAGTAATTGAGTATAAGAGTTGCTGTGGAGATGCAGTGTGGAGCGAAGGGCCAGTCTCCGTCTAGCCTCATTTCACTGGTTGCAGCGAGGCAGATTAAAGTTTGACCATCGCCGCAGTCATTCAACAAATTAAGGCTGACACGAGCTATTATGTAAATTTTCCACAGAAATCGCAGAGGCAAAATGGTACAGATCAAAGGATGGGTATGTTATCGGGACCTCTTGTTGCCTGTGAGAGGTTACGCCATATAATTAGCTATCCATGATTTATGTATTGTGCCCCAGCATTTCTAATTGTGTAGTAGAGACCACCTTCTACTGTATACACTGAGGTTAGATTTAGAGAGGCAGGAACTATGCGGTGTCCCTTGGTTTCTGTCATGTCTCAGCAAGTCTGAAAGTCTCTGTGCTCAAGGCCAGGATCACCTCAACTTATTGAACTAGAGTGAACGAGATGCTGATGGAGGTCCACTTACCCGAACATCAAGAGCTTTTTAAGTTGGCACTGAGAGAGGACCAATGGCTACCCACATCATATGGACATCGGGTGGATCTTGTATCTTGAGGTTGTGCGTGTGTGTGCGTGCATGTCTCCTTGTATGTGTCTGTGTGTGTCCTTGGGTGTGTGTGTTGTATGTATGTGTGTTCTGAGAAAGAGGCTAGTGATAGTGTGCGATTCAGTGTGGAGTGTAAAACCCAGACAGCTGGAGGAAAATGAGCTTGGCATGAGCATGATCACTCACCTAACGACGAAACCTTTCCCAAACTCACCTTTTAAAGCTAATAAATTCATCATTTAGAAGTTGAAAAATAACAAGGATCCACATGCATCTACTTTATATTTAGAGACCTGCTATATGTGAACACCTAAAGGCTCATGACTGACATGCCTTTGTCATGCTGATGAATAGTCCAACCTGCTCATCCCAGCGTCACACCGCCCCAGCGACCCTGGAGAACTGTACTGCAACATTGCCTCATCCAGGGGATCTGATTGAGACGACCAGAATGCCATCTGCCCCTCGACAAGATTACACCAGACTGGGCCAAGAAATCCTCCAGCAGACAAGATTAAATATGAATTATTGGGCAGGAATGGCTGTGTGAGAGAGAGAGAGAGAGAGAGAGACTGTCTCTCTTAGCTTTATATTTCTGCCCCCTTGTTTCTCAATTTTCTCTCAGTCTGCATCAGACACGGTCTGGAATTCTATTGGGCTACCTTTCTCAAATTTTATGTTTAGAGTGTTGCATTTTTATGTTTATGAGTCTGTGTGTATTTCCATGTGTGTCTTTAGATATCCTGTTTTGAATCTGGACAGTTCTTCTCCTACCCTACTCTCTTTTAAACTTGAAAGAATGCAGCCTTACTCCTGTCTCTCCTCGTGGTTGATTTTCACCGGGTACAGAAAAACAAAGAGGACATCAAAAAACAACTGAAAGCCACTGGAGAGATGAGGACTTTAGAGGAGAATGGTTACCATGGAAACTGTGCTTTTCTGTTCACTCCCTGTTTGGTGTTATTCATTTTCCTGTAACAGTGTGCACAAATTAGCATAACCCAACCTTGTTCCACTCCACCCGTATGGGCCTGAGAGTGATCGCTTCGGAATGAGCCTCCTTCTGGAATCCTGACACGGTTGCTGTTGAGTCACTGCTCATCAATGGGACTGACTGTCATGTACGTTGACTGTGGTCAAAATCATCTCTGGTCATTACTGATACTATACAACATTTTCAGACACCTTCAAGCTCTCACGAGGTATACAGAGCTTTCTCCACAATGTTTTACGTTACAGCCTTACTCTAAAATGGATTCAATTATTTTTTCCACTCATCAATCTACACACAATAACCCCAAATGACGAAACAATAAACGGAAATATCACATTTACATACGTTTTCAGACCCTTTACTCAGTACTTTGTTAAAGCACCTTTGGCATCGATTACAGCATCGAGTCTTCTTGAGTATTACGCTACAAGCTTGGCACACCTGTATTTGGGGAGTTTCTTCTATTCTTCTCTACAGATCCTCTAAAGCTCTGTCAGGTTGGATGGGGAGCGTCGCTGCACAGCTATTTTCAGGTCTCTCCAGAGCTGTTCGATCAGGTTCAAGTCCGGTCTCTGGCTTGGCCACACAAGGACATTGAGACTTGTCTGAAGCCACTCCTGCGCTGTCTTGTCTGTGTGCTTAGGTGAACCTTCGCCTCAGTCTGAGGTCCTGTGCGCTTTGGAGCAGGTTTTCATCGAGGATCTCTGTACTTTGCTCCGTTCATATTCCCCTCGATCATGACTAGTCTCCCAGTCCCCGCCGCTGAAAAACATCCCCACAGCATGATGTAGTCACCACCATACTTCACTGTAGGGATGGTGCCAGGTTTCCTCCAGATGTGACGCTTGGCACACTTGGTTTCATCAGACAAGTGAATCTTCTTTTTCAGGGTCAAAGACCTTTAGGTGCCTTTTGGCAAACTCTAAGCAGGCTGTCATGTGCCTTTTACTGAGAAGTCGCTTCCGTCTGGCCACTCTACCATAAAGGCCTGATTGGTGGAGTGCTGCAGAGATGGTTGTCCTTCTGGAAGGTTCTTCCATCTCCAAAGAGAAACTCTAGAGCTCTGTTAGAGTGACCATCGGGTACTTGGTCAGCTCCCTGACTAAGGCCCTTCTCCCCCGATTGCTCAGTTTGGCCGGGCGGCCAGCTCTAGGAAAAGTCTTGGTCATTCCAAACTTCTTCCATTTAAGAATGACGGAGGCCACTGTGTTATTGGGGACCTTCAATGCTGCAGAAATGTTTTGGCCCCCTTCCCCAGATCTGTGCCTCAACACAATCCTGTCTTAGAGCTCTATGGAAATTCCTTCAACTTCATGGCTTAGTTTGTGCTTTGACGTGCACTGTCAACTGTGGGACCTTATATAAACAGGTGTGTTCCTTTCCAAATCATGTCCAATCAATTGAATTTACCATAGGTGGACTCAAGTTGTCGAAATATCTCAAGGATGATCAATGGAAACAGGATACACCTGAGCTCCATTTTGAATCTCATAGCAAAGGGTCTGAATTATTCTGTAAATAAGGTATTTATTTGTAATTTTTAATAAATGTGCAAACATTTCTAAAAACCTGTTTTCACTTTGTCATTATAGGGTATTGTGTGTAGATTGATGAGGGAAAACGTTTATTTTTGTTAATTTTTTAAAAATATTTTATTTTTGCATTTTCCAATTAAGAACATTCAAAACAAAAGTGAAAAGATATTAGACAACGAAATGGACAGTGACAGTAACAGACGAACGTAACAAAAATAAATTATGAATATAATTATATAAACAAATATACAATAATAAAAAAATAAAAAAAAAAAAAAATAACGAGACATTGGGTCACCTGCCGTAGGCTACATATTATACATTACGTGTGAAACATTATGTGAGGATTATATATAGATTCAATCAATGAGATGTGGGGGGAGATTCTCCATATAGTCAATAATAGGTTGCCAAATTCTGTAAAATGTCTTTAACTTATTCCTCAAGCAGTAAGTGATTTTCTCCAAAGGGATACAACTATTAACGTCCGAAAGCCACATTGCAACTGGCAGGGAGGAATCCAAATTCCATTTCAAGGCAATACATTTCTTGGCAATCGCTAGCAATATTTATTTTAGCTTTATAGTATGGCTTTGCCTAAGATTGGTGTTAGTAAAGTTACCCAGTGGACAGACCTCCGGGTCTAAAGGGAATGCAACCCTGTGAATTGAGGATATGGTATCGCATACCCCCTGCCAGAAACCGTGTAGTTTTGAACACTGCCAAGTGGAATGGAGGAATGTTCCTTCATCTGAGCCACATCTAAAACATAGGGAGGAGATATCTGGGTTGAACTTGTGCAGTCTAGATGGGGTGATATAGAGCTGATGGAGGAAATTAAACTGGATCAGTCTGTATCTGGAGTTCAATGTGGATGTAACCCCATCCCTGCATAGGTCACTCCATAGATCCTCATCAAGATCAATACCCAGATCTTTCTCCCATCTAAGTCGGGGTTTATCTAGCCCAGGCAGTGTTAGTCCTGACATAAGAGCATTGTAAACACGGGAAATGGTCTTGAACAGTGGTTGGTCTGCGTGGCAGAGTTGTTCAATAGGTGACATCTTAGGTAGGTTCCATTGTCCGTTGAGAGTCACCCTAATAAAGTTTCGTAGTTGTAGGTAGCTAAAGAAGTCCCTGTTAGGCAAGTGGTATTTCTGTTTCAGCTGATCAAAAGACATAAGAACTCCCTCCTCGTAACAATGTTCCAGAAGAGTGATCCACTTATCAGACAATGGTGTAAAGTTACTATTCTGGAAAAACATAGGGATCAATCTATTGTTCCATAAAGGGGTTTTAGGGGAAAGGAATCCCCCTCGTCCGAACAGCTCATGCAGTTCGCACCATGCCAGGACAGAATGTATGATTAAAGGGTTGTCTGTGATGGTTTTTATAGATTTTCTGTCCCATTTGTAAAACAAATCTGCCCCAGTGTCATCATTTACCTCAAGCTTTTCAATGTTCAACCATGAGGGAGAGGGACCCTTGTCAAACCTCTGAGCCAGAAACCTAGACTGTGCAGCCCAGTAGTACATTCTAAAATTGGGGAGGTTTAAGCCCCCTTGACTGTAATCAAAGGTCAGTTTATCCAGGCCAACCCTAGGGGTTTTGCCGTGCCAGATAAACCGTCTGGTCAGCTTGTCGAGAGAGGAAAAAAATGCTGCGGGAACAGGGATAGGGAGAGATTGAAACAGATATAGAAACCTGGGCAGGACATTCATTTTAATTACATTGATTCTACCCAGTAGAGTGAGAGATAAGTCCATCCATTTACAAAGGTCAACCTCCACCTTTTGCAACAAACTGGCCAGATTGAGTTTATAGAGGTTGTTCAGATTACCATCCACCATTATGCCCAAATATGTGAAGCCCATAGGCGACCATCTGAAAGGAAACTTGTGCTTGATGGTATGATGGTCAAAGACAGACAACGGTAAGATTTCGCTTTTATCAAGATTGACCTTATATCCAGAGAAAGAACTATAACACTGTAGTAGGATCTGCAAGTGAGAGAGGGAGTGTTCTGGGTTTGTTAGAAATAAGACAAGGTCGTCCGCAAAGAGTGATAATTTATGGGTATGGGGGCCCACCTCAAAGCCATGTATGTCAGGGCACCTTCTAATAGCCTCAGCCAACAGTTCCATGGCGAGGGCAAAGAGGTGGGGGCTAATTGGGCAACCTTGTCTGTTCCCCCTATAAAGAGGGAAAGAGGAGGAAGTAATCCCATTGGTAGCAATCCTAGCTTTAGGAGAGGGAAAACGTTTATTTAATACATTTTAGAATAAGGCTGTAACATAACAAAATGTGGAAAAAGGAAAAGAGTCTGAATACTTTCTGAATGCACTGTATATACTGAACAAAACATATTAATGCAATATGAAAGTGTCTACATCCCTGTTAGCATTTATCCTTTGCGAAGACAATGGCATATCAAGAAACTGATTGAACATCATGATCATTACACACTTGTGCCGGGGACGATAAAAGGCCACTCTAAAATGTGCAATTTTGTCAGACAACACAATGCCACAGATGTCTTGAGGGAGCGTGCAATTGGCATGCTGACTGCAGGAATGTCCACCATTCAATTCTCTTGCAAAAACTCTGTTCATTTATCTACCATAAGCTGCCTCTAATGTTGTTTTAGAGAATTTGTCAGCACGTCCAACCGGCCTCACAACTGCAGACCACGTGTAACCACGCCAGCCCAGGACCTCTACATCTGACTTATTCACATGCGGGATCATCTGAGACCAGAAACCTGGACAGCTGATGAAACTTTGGATTTGCACAACTGAAGAATTTATGCACAAACTGACAGAAACTGTCTCAGGAAAGCTCATCTGTGTGTTCGTCATCCTCACCAGGGTCTTGACCTGACTGGAGTTCGGCATTGTAACCGACTTCAGTGGGCAAATGCTCACATTCGATGGCCACTGGCACGCTGGAGAAGTGTGCTCTTCACGGATGAATATAGGTTTTAACTGCAGCGGCGTGTATGGCGTCGTGTGGGCAAGCGGTTTGCTGATGTCAACGTTGTCAACAGAGTGCCACCTGGTGGCGGTGGGGTGCAGACACAAGCCACGGACAACTAACACAACAGCATTTTAGCGATGCAATTTGAATGCACAGAGATACCATGACGAGATCCTGAGGCCCATTGTCGTGCCATTCACCCACCACTATTGCCTTATGTTTAAGCATGATAATACACAGCCCCATGTCGCAAGGATCCATGTCGTAATTCCTGGTAGCTAAAAATGTCCCAGTTTTCCATGGCCTGCATACTCACTAGACATTTCACCCATTAAGCAAGTTTGGGATGCTCTGGGTCGATGTGTACTACAGCGTGTTCCAGTTCCCGCCAATATCCAGCAACTTCACACAGCCATTGAAGAGGAGTGGGACAACATTCCACAGGCCACAATCAACAGCCTGATCAACTCTAAACCACAGAGATGTTGCACTACATAAGGCTAGCGGTGGCTACACCAGATACTGACTGGTTTTCTGATCCACGCCCCAATCTTTAAAAAAAAAGTTATCTGTGACCAACAGATGTATATCTGTATTCCCAGTCATGTGAAATGCATAGATTTCCTCATATGAACTGTAACTCAGTAAAATCTTTGAAATTGTTGCATGTTGCGTTAACATTTATGTTCAGTGTAGTATGCGTTTTAAAATTAAGATGGATACTCTAAGACAGTTATTCAAGAACACAGTGTTGTACGTGGCTTGTTGCTTATTTCTTTAATGTGGTGGTGGGGTATCTTGGCTGGCTCAGAGAGAGCTTTCTTTAAATAGCTAAAGAAATCCAGATATGCATTATTGTACCCCCTCTGAGCTCTTGTGCACATGGTTCCTGTTTTCACCGCTTTGCTGAAGTTCTACAGTGTCTGTCTGTGTCTCTGTTTTTCATGAGGAAATTACAGCTCTCACAATGTCTGTGGATCCTATCAGTCAGATCCTCCATTCACATCTGTTGCATCACGCACAATTAGTCATAATAAAACCTTTCTATGCGGCCACTCTATTCTCATGCCAGTTCAGGCCCTTTGTGAGAGGGTTGGTTCCATTCCATGTCCATTGTGACCTAATTTTTTTCTTCTCTCTCTCTGTCTCTCTGTCTCTGTCTCTGTCTCTCTGTCTCTGTCTCTGTCTCTGTCTCTGTCTGTGACGCAAACCCTCATTAGGCCTGGGGTGCCAAGCCTCTCCTGATCCCCATCATGTGGTACAATCGAATTGCCATTGGCAACAGAGGCCTCACTTACCGCCCAGGCATCTGGAGAATGCTCCTTATAACCAGCCAAAAGCATCACACAAAGAGCTCATTTTCCATTCCCCTATCACCCTAAAGGCACTGTGGTGAACGGGTTCTTTTTGTCCTCCTCATGTAATGTCCTATAGCTATGTGACTGTTTCCCAATATAGCTTACAGAGCTTTCTCCTGACTTAACCAAAAGGTCACTCTATCCTCAATAAAAGTTTAACCTCAATTGGCCTATGGTACTAGGCAGTGAACTGCACTGCGAGGGACGATGGTAAATGCATTAAGATAGAAGCCTTAGGATATAGGCTACTCACAACACCTTTACAGAGTGGGACACGACTAGTACATTGTATTCCATTGTTAGCCATACACTGAATGGCACAATCAGAGGTCTGTGAATGAAGAATGGGCCATATGGTTTTTCTATTACAGCATTGCATAATGAAAGAGTGTCTATTTTCTTGGAGGTTTGTATACATGTTCAGGGTGCTATGCTTTGTCCCACCTCCCTCGTCATGGGCCTGAATGCTAGGGAACATCAGGTGAGCTGCACATGTGTGTGTCTTTAGGGGATGAGTTTATCCAACAGTTATTTTCCATTATTCATTCCAGTAGTCCAGAAGTAGAGGATAAAGCTGTGGAGGGAAAGAGGGAGGGGGCTTGTGAACAAGGCCCTAAACTTATTACCTGACCATTTCCCTTTTTAAAATGACACATTTATATTCATAGTGCTGCCACTAAAATAAATACCAAGTCCTTTGAAAGTTAATGAAATAGCTGTGGCGTGCTCCCACAATGATGGGCCAGCACAGAGCTGCCTCTGGCTGCCATGGCAACGCACCCACCATTGATTTATATAGCTGATAATTAGGAGTACATACGAGGGAGCCTGCAGGTGGACACACACACACACACACACATACACAAACAGACCACACTAAAACACACAGACGCAAAACCACAAAAACTCATTAGAAAAAAGTCAAAGCGATGCTCACCTGCATTAATACCAACCAGACAGACAGACAGCACTAGTCGGCAGACCGAGAAGCGCCTTCTTCATCGGCCTATAGAAACAATACACCCTTTTATTGAACAAGCAGATAAATCTAATACAGTACCGCTCTCATGTATAGTATGGATATAGCTACTGCAATGTTAGTGGTTTCTTCAATGGTTAAAAAAAATTGACTCGTCAGTCTGCGGATTGGAGGAGTCTTCCAGAGGTTGTGTAGTATTGTATGTATGCAGTCTGTAGACTATGATTGGTGTTAAAATAATTCTAATTAAATGATTAAATGAAATCATACTCTACCTTCACCACAATGTATTTAAAAATGCATTGGTTTGTTATAAAAAAGAATGCTATTAAACATTTGTATTTAAAGTAACTTTTTAATGTATATAAACAAAGTGCATATAAATCTAACCATTCAAAACTAATACAATCTGAACAACATAATAGAATACTGCACCATATCAAACAAAAATAAATAACTGCAGCATTCCACTTAAAACATGAAACTGGTCCCTCTTTTCTCTCTCTTCTTTATTGCCATGTTATAACCAGCAGCACACAGCAATGCTGACCATATTTTGCTTTTATGAGAGATTTGCATTCAGAAATGCAAGCTGCCTCACTTTCAAGGGGCTGATGCGGTTTCTCTCTGTAATTATTTGTCCTGTTTTCGAGAAGACTCTCAGAGGGTAGGGATGTGTCCACTATGCAGAGTCTCCTTGTCAGAGCCACAGTAGGCCTTGTTCTTCCACCAGCTCAGAGGATCTGCAGATCTTTGGAGGAGGGGCTCCTCCAAATAGGATCGGACCTCCATTATGGCATCTGCTGAGGGATTACTTTGTGCTGCATCCCCAGTTGCTCTCTCGTCAAACAGCATCCAAACAGCAGACGTTTGTGGCACTACTGCTGGTGCTTCTGTTCAATCTGATCCCTATTCTTCCTGCTGGGGCTGTCACTCCCTGCTGCTGAGGTTATTCTTTGAAGAGCCTAATCAATTGCTCTGGCATCACTGAAGGCTAACTTCTTAAACCTGTGGTCAAGTACAGCGGTTTCTGATAGCATGTGATTATATTCTATTCAGTGGAACTTCCTGTCCATTGATGAACATAGGGTGTCCACCAACTCTGTCACATGTCCTGTGATTACATTTGTTTCTCTCTGGCAGCTGGCTGTGATTCGCTACAGACCTTTACACAGGAGTATCATTTTTGAGGCTGTCACATAGCTGAAGAGAGAGAACAGTCATTTATTAGTTCAGGTTCATGTTTTGTCTCCTGATACTACATATACATATTTAATACGGGATTAAATAATGATGTAGTAATAACTGCTTACTGTACCTCTCTCCACTGATCTCCATAGTGACCTGCTTAGGGTTCCAGGACTCTACACATCTCCTCCACCACCTCCCGTTCCTCTTGGGTTTAGAGCATCAACATGACAATGGCCAGGGTAGAGATCATGGCATCCTTTCACTTCAACATATAACATGTTGAATTCCACCTTGTAGTGCAGTCTTGTTTAGGCCTCAGCTCAGGCATCTCCATCTGGCGGTGTAGACTTGAGATTTTCAGCACCTACTGTGCTCCTGAGGAAGTATTCCACAACTGCTTTCACTTTGTCCACAGTGGGCTTCATCACCTTCAGAACATCTCTTACAATCAGGTTGATTGTGTGGCTGGAAATCAGTGGCAATCATTTTAGGCAATGCAATATCAATTTGGCCTTGTTTTGCTACAGACGTAGACTTTGGCATAATCTGGTCCATAGAAGACTGCGTTGCTGTGGGTCGCGGAGTTGGCCTACTTGACTGAGTGGATACATCTCCATGTGTGGAGGTGCTGGCTCCACCACGATCACTAGCAGGCCCGCTACCGCTAGTTTCTGAAGCTCCGCTGCAGCTAGCTTCACAGTTGGGTGCACAGTTCGCATATGCCGGTGTAGGTTGTGCGTAGAACCGGCTTTATATGAGATTTTGTGTTGGCAAATTCTACACTGTGCTCTAACGTTGTCTACATTATTAAAATGCATCCAAATGCTACTGTGCTTCCGACTCATTTTCCAGCTGTTGTTTTCACAGCTGTCCTTCCTCTCTCTCCTCAGCTGCTAGGTGTGTGACTGTGAGTGAGTTGGCTCGGACCTCCCTCACGCATCTTTGGTTCATACTACATGTCAGAAACAACAGGTGAGGCTGTTAGTCTGAGCAAACAGTCAGAACGAATGTGTACGCTTGAGCATTTAGGCCTATATTATTTTATGTCTTTTTTCATTTTTTGAAATAGTTAATTATATTCATTTAAATCTTAATTTTTAAAATATTTGTATAAATATATTCAGCTCTTCTGATATGCGAGCCGGCTCCCAACGTTCTCTTAGAGCCGACTCATTTGCGAACGACCCATCACTAGTAGACAGATCGAGGTTCCTCTCCATGCTCCGTAATGCAGCCGCAGCAAACTAATCCTGATCAGAGGATCCCCTCTGGGTGATTTGGAGTGTGAAACTAATCCAGCCAAATTGGTCTCATCAAGTGAAATTGAAAGCCAATGGCTGTGTCTAGACTTGGCAATTAAGGCAGTTTTTGTATTCTGATCATGAAGTTCTGATCATGGAATTCTGAACACATCATCCGTCTACACCTGCATTTAAATGTGTCCACGTTGTGTCCGGATTCCTTTTTCCTGCACTATATTCAATAGCCAGTATGCATTCTGCAAATGGTGGAATTGGCGAAATATGATAACACAACAACGACTTGATGGCAGTAGCTAACTACTGTAGCTAACTAGCCAGCTAACCTCTGTATCTAGCCAGCAAACTAGCAAGCAAAGCTAAAGGGATTGCTAATGGGTTAATTCTAGCCAAACAATAAATAGTTTTTCTAAATATTAGCAAGCTGGCTAGCATTTATGAGACCAACAAACGTGTTCCCCACATGATGGGAACGTAGGCCTATTTCTTCCAACGTTATAATGGAAGGTGCCTCTCGGGGTGTTGTAGGCAGAGTGCCGATGACGTCGCCCACTGTATGTTCTTTCGGTATCCTGATTGCATCTCGACTGAGGAAAAAGTGGCACACAAGATGGCTCCCTAACCACCACCTAAGGTGGTCAGACCACAATGCGACTTTTGTCAATCTTGACCCGTCTTTTCAATGCGATCTTTGTATTCTGATAGCAGAAGTGTAGACAGACACGACCAATGATACCTCTGGCACTCACTGTCGCTTCTTTTACCCCCCTTTCTTCCCCTCAAATAAGATCAAATGTTATTATTTAGAGGCAACTGCTTAGTTACGAGCCCATTTCCAACAGTGTAGAGTTAAAAAGTAATACAAATATTTGCTAAATTGTAACGCGGTTCTTCTAACTCCTCCTCTGACGAAGAGGTGGAACAAGGATCGGACCAAACAAAATGCAGCGTGGTTAGTTTTGTGCATCTTTAATAAAGATGAAAGTACGACAATCTACAAAACAAGAAATGTGCAAAAACGAAAACAGTCCTATCTGGTGCCACAAAGACAGGAACAATCACCCACAAACACACAGTGAAACCCAGGCTACCTAAATATGGTTCCCAATCAGAGACAATGACTAACACCTGCTTCTGATTGAGAACCATATCAGGCCAGACATAGAAATAGACAAACAAGACATCCAACATAGAATGCCCACTCAGATCACACCCTGACCAACCAAAACATAGAAACATACACATAAACTATGGTCAGGGTGTGACATAAATAAAAAAGGAAATAGGAACAAAAACAATAATGAGGCTATATACAGGGAGTACCAGTACTGAGTCAATGTGCAGAGGTATGAGGTAATACAGTATGCACATGTAGGTAGGGGTAAAATTGACTAGGACATCAGGATAAATAATAAACAGTAGCTGCAGGGTATGAAGTGTGTCTATGGGTGCGTGTGATAGTGTATGTGGCATCAATATGCATGCGTGTGTGTGTGTGTGTGTGTGTGTGTGTGTGTGTGTGTATGTGTGTGTGTGTGTGTGTGTGAGAGAGAGAAAGTGTACAGTATGTACTGTGTGTGAGTGTGTGGGTAGAGTCCAGTGAGTGTGCATAGAGCCAGTGCAAAACAATTAAATACATAATTGAGAGTGTCAATGTAAATTGTACGGATAGCCATTTGATTCAATGTTCAGCAGTCTTTGGGGGTAGAAGCTCCGGTACTGCTTGTCGTGTGGTAGCAGAGAGAACAGTATGACTTGGATGGCTGGAGTTTAGGGCTTTCCTCTGACACCACCTGATATAGAGGTCCTGGATGACAGTGAGTTCAGCCCCAGTGATTTACTGGGCCGTACGTGCTACCCTCTGTAGCGCCTTGCGGTCGGATGCCGAGCAGTTGCCAAACCAAGCCGGGATGCAGCCAGTCAAGATGCTCTCAATGGTGGAGCTATATAAATCTTTTTGAGGATCTGAGGGCCCATGCTAAATATTTTCAGCCCTCTGAGGGGGAAGAGGTGTTGTTGTGCCCTCTTCACGACTGTGTTGGGGTGTTTGGACCATGATAGGTCCTTAGTGATGTGCTCTTGAGCCGCTCTACTACAGCCTTGTGGATGTGAATGGGGGCGTGTTCAGCCCTCTGTTTCCTGTAGTCACACTCCCCTCCCTCGCTTCTTCATCCCGTGTAAATCTGGTCACACTGTGGTTTTAGGTTCCCTCTGAATACAGGAGAGGGTTTTGATACTCACCTTAGACTGCACAGCTTTGAGACATTCACGCTTATACATGGCACATTCATACATATATGGCACATACGCGAGTGAGCGCACACACACACACACACACACACACACACACACACACACACAGTTCAATGTTAAAATGCAGTGCAGACAGCCATTGCTATTTCGTCTGACACCTCTTCTCATTCTCACTACATTTCTGAAGGCGTTACTACAGGGCCCAGATCCAGAGCTGCTCTTCCCGACCAACATTCGACGCACACATACACACACACGTTATGTTATTCTATCCTCGTGGGGACCTAAAATGTATTTCCATTTAAAATCCTATTTTCCATAACCCTGACCTTAAATCCTAACCCTTAACCCTTTACCTAACCTCTAAGCCTATATTAGCCTTTGTCCTCATGGGGATGAGGGAAATGTCCCTACGAGGGACAATTTCCCTTGTTTTACTATCCTTGTGGGGACATTTGGGGATTTTAGGTCCCTGCAAGGATAGAAGAACACACACACACAGGTGACATCACTAGATTGATGGGGGCCACCACAAGGCCAAGTGCTCATCTTTCATCAGACAGGTTTATCAAAACAAAAGTGCACACTCTCCCCCCTCACACACTCCACCCCAGCCTGAAGTCTCAAACCATAACAAAAAATGATGGATGATGGTGTGAAATGTGACCTTTCTTTTTTATTTTTTCTGTTGATCCCTCCTTCCCCTCCAACCCCCTGCATGTCTTATCTGATTCTGCCTGGTAGAAATGAGGAGGAAAAGGGGGGTGAAGGAGGAATGGGGTACATTTGGGAGAGTAGTGGGTGGTTGTCCTCAGTGAAACCATATTACATGACATCCCAGGCCTTAGTGGGAATCAGTATTTTCTCTCTGAGACTTAATGCGAGTCTGGAGGAGGAGGGGTTTTAAGGGTGTGGAGCTCTATTCTGTCTCAGACCTTTCTCCAGACGTGAGATAAATATGGAGCATATTTCATGTAGGATTGGGGGATCTGTCCCCCCTGTCGCTGGTCTCCTTAAAATGCTGCGGTTTCATAGAGGGAGATGAAGCCATGGAGAAATACAAGGAGAGATAGTAACCAGGAGCCGGTGAACTATCCTCGCCACAGCAGGCACACACACATATTCCCAGAATGTCACCCATTGTCCCACCGCCCAACACAATGACAGCCCTCACATACCAATTCCCACATTAATACCATACCACAAACTCCCAGTCTCAGGCTCAACATACCAGAACTATACCAACTGTCCCAGTCCCATAGCTTCTAAATCAAGTGTCTGCTGGTTTTCACTCCTCCCTTGTACTTGACCGAATAGATAAGGTCTCTAACTAGTAAGGAGCTCCCCTCACCTGGTTGTCTAGGGCTTAATTGAAAAGACAAAACTAAAACCTGCAGACACTAGGCCCTCCATGGAATGAGTTTGACACCCCTGTTCTTAACCAACAGGGCCTCAATCACGACCCTTTAATTGCTGAGACTGAGTTTACTATACTGTAGCAATCCACCAGACAACAACGTGACAACAAACCCCTCCACCAAATCCCAGCCGCCTGTCCCTCCCCATTGTTTTATGGCTTCTGACCACATATTTTGCTTTGTTGATAAGACACTTTTCATTCCAGCCCTTCCCTGCGCCCTCTCACTATCTGCATAATAAAGTATTGGAAATTATACTTCACAGATGGTTTGCTGGATGTCCATACTCATGAGAACTGTTTTCTTTCTGTATGGAGCCTGTACGTTAATGTCTTTATGGGTTACACAGTGTTTACATCCAACCATAATGTCTTAAGGCTCAGAGCCACTTGAGGCCACTCACATGAGGAGTGGTGGAGAAAAAAAAAAAAAAATCACGCTATTATGGAATGATCTGCTCATAAAAACGCATTTCACCTCTGACCATATCTCTTGATTTCCATGTGTTATTCAAATCTCTCTCTCTCACATGTACACACGCACTCAATCTTTCTCGTCCATCTGGCATGCGATCAGCCTCTCCTGACTTCAGGATACCCCATTGGCAAACAAACCAAGTTTATCAACTCTCTTGTTTTCTTTTGAATTCCCCTTATCTGGTTTCTGGCATCTCTCTCACTCCTTCAAGTGAGACATTTCATTGGCATGCATGAAGAGGAGAGGAATTCTCCACATCTCTGAGTCCTGCCCTCCGTCTCTGAATGAAAGAAAGTGCTAATTGTTGTTCATGTGATGAGGGGAGTAACCTAGTCTAAATACCAATCTGTTTAGTTATCATTCCACTTCTTGACACTCTTGTTATGCTAAATAGTTTGCATATGACACGGAGTACAAGCAGTGGAATGTTAGCTAAACAGACTGGAACCCAGGCAAGGAATAACCCACAAGTTTTCTGATTTTCCAAGGGGGTAGCGCAGAATCACAGGAGTAACATTATACAGTCCCTGTTCCCTGGCACATGGTTTTCATTTTCTTAGCCCTGTTGAACCAGTAACTATGCACGTCGCTGTTATTCATCCTCTGCTGAGTACGTTCATCCCTCCCATCTCAGGCCTGACTGACTGTGTATGGCATTTATCACGGAGGATCTCAATGAGCTCATAATTGAATCAGGGTGGATGAAGGTCGACTGTATTTTGGTACGCTTGATTATTGTGAGCGAAGATTTGGTATTTCGTTGCTTGGAACTTTGTGAGGGACTTTATATTCAATGTAATCTGACTTTCATGCTGACTAGACCAGGCACGCGCACTTGTTGATTTTGTCCATCTACACCAGATGTGATCAGGACACACAGGTTGAAATATCAAAACGAACTCTGAACCAACTATATTAATTTGGGGAGAGGTCGATGCACATTAAATATTCATGGACATTTATCTAGCTAGCTTGCTGTTGCTACCTAATTTGTCCTGGGATATAAATGTTGGGTTGTTATCTTACCTGAAATGCACAAGGTCCTTTTTTTCTGTATCTTTGTAGATTTTTTACTCATTTTTGAGTCACAAAATCATGTATTCTCTACAATTAATCCACAGATGGAAGAGGAAACCTAGTTAGTTTCTAGTAATCTTTCCTCCTTTAGTCTTCTTACTCTTCTTCTGTGGACTTTATATGGCGGTTGGCAACCAACTTTAAGCTGCGTTACCACCACCAACTGGACTGGAGTGTGGACCTCAGTTTATCTTTCAATCACTCTCGTGGGTATATGCTACTAAAATAAAACCAAGTTCTATTTTCGCGCTTGGCTACGCAGACGCTCGTTTACGCGGACAAGCAGTTTGGATGAAATGATTGAATAACATGTATGTGTAAATGTATTTTGCTACGCTCGCGCACGTAACGCTAGTGTAATCGGACTTTCTATAAATTGAAAATGCTTTCCAATCAGTAGATCAAGGTGTAGCCTTGACTATAGATAGTCACTCTGAGTGGGTGGAGGAGCTATCTAATGCTCTACAACCATTTGCTTCATCAATACAAGGTGTAGCTAATCTGATATGTGTTATATTAAACAAACTAAAACACGCGTGGGAGAGGGCCAGCCTATCGGTAAAGGAATGACTGTACTCTCTGAGGCTCTCCACACCCCCACCCTGCTTTTGCAGGGCCTGATACACACAGCTGAGGGGCTGAGTCTGGGGAGAGTCCAGAAGGATGGCTTTATTAACTCAGAATAATGGTCCAATCTGCACATGAAGCCCCACTCCCTTCCCTCCCCTAATTCGCCAGTCCCTGAACTCCAAACACTGTTGATGTGTAGACTCCCTCCAACTGTTCCCCATACCCTCATCAGCTCTAATATCTCCCAGTTGACTGAAACATCTGGCCCAGCCTGTCACACCCAACAGTTAGTCCACCACAGAGGATGAGAGCAGAGCTGAGAGATAATGGCAAAGCTTCAGCAATCCTCTTCATTTCTCTCTCTCTTAATTCCTTTCCCCCTCGTCTTTCTCCTCCTCCTCTCTCCATTTCTTTCTTCTATTACTCTCTCCATTCCTCCATTCCTCTTCTTCCTTTCTCTGTCCATTACTCTTTCCATTCTTCACTCCATTCTTCTTATCTGTACTCCTCTTTTCCTTATTCCTGTCTTCCCTCTCCCATGATATCCTGGCTGTCGACAGGGAGGTGGGGAGTAATTACACGAGCAATGAAAAACAATAACACTTGGTTATACTGTAGCTTGACACTATATGGGATTATCCTGATTGGCTGCTGTGCATGCAGAGCCAACCTGATGGCTGGGCTCTTTTAGTTGTTGTTATTCAATTTCTGTCCCATTCTTTAGCCAAAGAATAAGACATACCATCTGCACATTCTCTAACACTCCCTCTCTAGTGCTGACCTAATGTGGGGCGCAAGCTGCAAATAATTGTTTAAGGCTAAGGACTCGTTATGTTATGTGATGTTTTTAAGTTCCAAAACAGCTGCATGTTGGACTTTCTGCACTGCTCTTACAATGAGGAAGTGATGTAATAATGTAACTTTGGCCAAACTATGTTATTATAGTTCCACCTATTTACCTTCCTACTAAAACAAACAGCATTTCAGATTCCGTGATTTGCTTTGAGCCGAGACATAGATACAGCAACTGGTTTGAAATTGTTGAAGCAGAAGTGTTGATTCTCTTATGAGGACAGTTTGGTTGACTGGAGGTTACTGTCCTGCATTCAAAGCACATGGATCACATGCTGTTGTCTGACCAAACTAATGTAGTTAGTGAAGTCGAAGAGAGACAGCGACAGAGAACAGACCACAGGCATTGCCTCAAAGGGCTATTACTACCAATACATTTTCAGAGGGTGGAATTTGCGGAAACAGCAGCCTAAAGGTCGCTCATTCTGGTCCTAGTTGATGTTATCTTACACGGATCTACCCCCGTGACCCTGGTTTCACTCTCACTGTGCCTGAAGACAGGGCTGTTCAGTTATAGTTACAGTTACGGTCACTTCATACAGGTCCTTATGTCCCCAGGCCTCACAACAGGAGCTGGTATCAGACATGCAGGCGTCATTTTGTTTTGCCTGTATTAAGGTAGTTTTTTTGAAGATTGTCATCTTTCTACGCCCTCAAAGGTCATTGATTAATGATCTATCAATCAGGTTGAGATATCAGCAGTTACCATAGTATGTTACAGTTATAGCCTAACCTTCAAATATTTGTTAAAACTTTTTTGCTTGACTTCCAAGGGCATAGGTTATCATAGTTCTATTGGTTTGGCGTCTGTTGGTTTGTACATAATATGCATGCTGTCCATTATGTTCATGATTTGGAGCTGTGCAATTGCGCATTTCTGTGTGTGTTTTTGTGTCCATGCGTGTGTGTGCTGTGACAGCTGTATGTGCCTGGGAAACCGTAAGCAAGAAACACATTTTTGCTGGCTTTAATGCCACAAAGGCTCTCAGATTTAATCTTTCACTGCGTAGAATTAATTTGGTGTTCCTTGACTCCCTGGCACAGTGCATGTGGCCATATGGCCCTGTTGGCCACAGCGGGCCCTGGAAGGCAGCATTGGCCCTGTGGGCTCTGGAACACACAGGACTGGAATTAGAATGGCCGCCAGTATCATTCATCAACAAAGTTGAGAGAGGGAAGAGAGGAATAAGGAAAAGAGGAGAACAGAGAAGAAAGTCTGCACCAAGTTACAATGATAACATGAAAAAGTTACTCTGGGAGGGTTTTATATTGGTTAGTTTGAGTAAGGGCAGTGACACATTCTATGATCCCATTGAGACTTGAGGGGTCCGATGATTGTTGATTGATTGGTAGAGACAATCTTCCTCTCTTACTCATATTATTCCCAAACTATGCTATTGAGGTAAAAATGAACCGTTTAGAACATACAATAGCAGCTGTCATGGTTCTAATTTGATTAGATCGCTATACAGTATATCTGTGTGATGTGATTCAACCAACCCTGCTACTCTACTGGTTATCTGTCTGTCCATAGCCTGCCATGTGTGGGCCATTGGGTCACTATGACATAAACCCAGTCTGTTCACTATCTAACTCACTGTGACTCACCCTGTCTGAATGGTCCTTTAACCCCTGACCCTGGAGCTGGAGGGCGATGTCACTGACGTGTCTCTGTCTGGTCTAGTGCAGTGTGGTCCGTGCATGCCTCACACTGGCACTCTGCACCAGCCAACCCTGATCTAGCATGCATCCATGCATAATGACATCAGTTGAACATACATTACATTAGCCAACTGACCGATGTTCTTAAGCCAATTTTACTGATCGTGGTCTCCATGCCATATGGTAGGGTACCATAAATGGCGGCCCATGGGTGATTTTATTTGGCCCCCCATGTTTTCTGAGAAATATATATATATTATTTTGTCACGTTCTGACCTTTATTTCCTTTGTTTTGTATTTATTTAGTATGGTCAGGGCGTGAGTTGGGTGGGCAGTCTATGTTTGATTTTCTATGATTTGGGATTTCTATGTTTCGGCCTAGTATGGTTCTCAATCAGAGGCAGGTGTCTCTGATTGAGAATCATACTTAGGTAGCCTGGGTTGCACTGTTTGTTTGTGGGTGATTGTCTATGTTAGTGGCTTGTGTCAGCACCGGTCTCATTTGTAGCGTCACGGTCGTATTTGGTTGATTGTTTTTTGTTACTCTTTTGTATAGTGTTCAGTGTTCTCTTTATTAAAATTCACTATGAACACATACCAAGCCGCATATTGGTCCTCTGATCCTTCTCGCCTCTCCTCTTCAGATGAAGAGGAAGACCGTGACATATTTTTTATTTATTTATTATTGTTATACATAAAAGACTGTAAAAACCCTGGCAAATCAGCTCCAAGTGATTTTAATTTTGGAAATCTGTTCCAAAGTATAAATAAAAGAGAGATGTGATCGTATAAAAATGTAAGCAAGGTTTGAAATGATTATGTTTAAGTCAAATATGATATCTGTTTTTGCAGTCAATTTGAAGTCTACAAATGATTTGCAATTATGTTCCGGCACCCTGACAATCCGCTCGAGAAGATCGGCCTGCAGCTGAATCTAACTAATGATCCCTGCCATATGTGCTACCAGATTTGGTACCAGGGTAGCATTACATTGTGTTGGTCCACCAGTCAAAGTCAGGTAGGCTATAGTTGTGTTCTGTTGGTTTGGCTGAGCTGGACAGCGATTGAAAAGGTTTCTGGGTTGAATTGAGAGGATGGGTGTGCTGCTGACAAAACACAGCTTCCCTTGGCTGTGAGTGAGTGTAATTATAAATGAAGAGATCTATTATTCAGCCATAATTAGCACAGCGCTGTGGGGGCGCATCATAGTGGATGGAGCCTCCACCAACCAGCCAGCCACCCAGCACCCTCCCCAGCTGTGCTCCACTGGTTGCCCGTAGCAACAGAATGTTCCTGAGAGCTCTAAAAGCAGGGAAAGAGAGAGGGAAGCAGGGCTGTCTTCTGGTTATGATGGATGGAAAGGAGGAGTGCCATATGCTGAAAAGATGACACCATCATTTGTGTCATCAAACACAAGAAACAGTTGTGAGAACAAACAGCAATGGAAATGTATGTCCATTGTAAGATATTGTGCCACATGAATAGATGAAAATGTGTTTATATTCTGGGACTCCTTTATCCATCAGTCATTCTTAATCTCTCACTCTTTCTTTCCCTTCTCTCTGGAGAATGGTTGCGCTCCACTTCATGTTGGACGTGCTCTCATCCCAATCAATATTGTCTGTCTTTGTTCTCTTGTGCAGCATTCATCATCTAATTACCAGGATCTCTTTGTTGTAATTGACCCTTTGCTAAACCCCACCCCCCTTGGTTACTCATTTTCCTAGGAAGCTCAATTCCCCATTCAACCACTGGTTGAAATCCCCTCACAATGATCTCAAAATGTGAAATCTAATACACAGTTAAATTAAACACATACTACTCCATGCTAATCAGGAAACTCTTAGGGCATGTTGTGGTGGACTGTCCATCACTATTACTTCACGGGAATCTGGTAAAATGATGTTTGTAGTGTAGCAAACCACTGAATGGCTCTGAATTCACTGTCAGCATCCAGTCAAAGCTACAGCCACTTTTGGAGCTAACTAGCGCTCTCAAATCATATCTTGATGTCGACAGCAGATGGGAGTTGTATTCATAACATTTCTAAGTTAGCTAGCTAACATACATTTGAGAAGAAAAGTTATATTAAGTGGCTCGCTAGCAATAGCAACGTTTGGTGGTCAATGAGACTGAGAGCTAGCTAACCAGATGAGCTAGCAAATAATGTAACAAAATTATAACTTCAGATTCGAAAAATACTCCATCAATAGGCTCTGCATTTCAGCAATTCTCCAGGTACACTGTTGAATTATTTAGCCATTCTAACATTCATTTTTTAAAGAAAACTCTGTTTTTGCCATTGCCCTCACTGTAGTGATGTGCAGTTTCCGAACTATTCAATCCTTTTGAATTACTATTTTTACTGACTCGAGAGTTATGATTTGTTTTTCCGAGTGACTGGTTCATTTTAGTTGTTTGTTTGATCTGCTGGCCACAAGGAATTCTACAGCAGAATAAATACGCCCTCTTCCTGCCCTGCTGGCCCCAATGAATTGTACAGGATTAATACAACGCTCCTCTGGCTCAGTGGCTCCGGAGACTGCTAGACGTAGAAACATAAGCTCTGACAGCAACTGTCTATCATGTACATCATGCTGCAGGCAGCATGAAGGATAAAAAGACATGTATAGAACTGATAATTGATCGCATGGTGCAAGAAAGAATGCTATTCATTGAATATTGATTGTTTCCTGATGGGCACAGCTTTGTGTAACCATAACATAAACAGCCTGCCCGTGCTCGATCCTCGAACTTGAAAACAGGAGGGGGGGGGGGGTACATCGAGTACATTGAGTGTACAAAACATTATGAACACCAGGTGAATCCAGGTGAAAGATATGATCCCTTATTGATGTCACTTGTTAAATCCACTTCAATCAGTGTAGATGAAGGGGAGGAGACAGGTTAAAGAAGGATTTTTAAGCCTTGAGACAATTGAGACATGGATTGTGTGTATGCCATTCAGAGGGTGAATGGGCAAGACAAAATATGTAAAATATGTCAGTGTAAGTGTCTTTGAACGGGTTATGGTAGTAGGAGCTAGGCGCACCGGCTTGTGCCAAGAACTTCCCCGCAGCTGCATTTTTCATGCTCAACAGTGTGCATCAAGAATGGATGCATGGGAGTCAACATCCCTGTGAATGCTTTCAACACCTTGTAGAGTCCATGCAACTCAATATTAGGAAGGTGTTAATGTTTTACACGCTCAATGCATATTGAAACTAGGCGTATGTCGCAGGTCACCACTTCATAGGGAGCCTTTTGTGTCTATCAAAATTCATTTTTTGTCAGAAATGCCTTCTGGAACATGTGATCTTTCCTGTGCCTTAATAACAAACTTGTATGCCATATGTAAATATGAATAAAATTGTTAAATTACGAGCCTAGTTGGTTTAGCTACAGAAAAAGACAGCAATCTTCCCGCTAGCCATGATTGGCTGAGATAATGAGTGGGCATGCCAAGAGTTGAGTTAGGATTGGTCTGCCATGTAGAGCACTTCTGTCTATTTGAGCTGGTTAGTATGTGTAGGTAATCCTATCTAACACAGCTTGTTTTTATATCACGTAGTAGGACTGCATAAGTGTTGCTCTCCACTTTCTGGAGGACCGAGTTTTGAAATCAGTGGAATTAGAGTATGATGGTTAAGGAGATGGAGAAAACACCTGTCTCCAGATTACCTCTTCAAACTAAGGGCAATCATGGCATCCGTGAGAGAGGCAGAAGTGTCCATCCATGTATACGGGTAAGATAGTCTAGCTACCCAGCTTGCACAATGGATCTGGGCCGATTCTACACTAAGTTGACTGTGCCTTTAAGCAGCATGGAAAATGACAGAAAATGATGTCATGGCATTTGAAGCTTCTGATAGCCTAATTAACATCATTTGAGTCAATTGGGGGTGTACCTGTGGATGTATTTTAAGGCCTACCTTCAAACGCATTGCCTCTTTGCTTGACATCATGGGAAAATCAAAAGAAATCAGCCAAGACCTCAGAAAATAATTGTAGACCTCTATAAGTCTGGTTCATCCTTGGGAGCAATTTCCAAACGCCTGAAGGTACCACGTTCATCTGTACAAAGAATAGTATGCAAGTATAAACACCATGGGACCACGCAGACATCATAACGCACAGGAAGGATACACGTTCTGTCTCCTAGAGATGAACATACTTTGGTGAGAAAAGTGCAAATCAATCCCAGAACAACAGCAAAGGACCTTGTGAAGATGCAGGAGGAAACAGGGACAAAAGTATCTATATCCACAGTAAAACGAGTCCTATATTGACATAACCTGAAAGGCCGCTCAGCAAGGAAGAAGCCACTGCTCCAAAACCACCATAAAAAAGCCAGACTATGGTTTGCAACTGCATATGGGGACAAAGATCGTACTTTTTGGAGAAATGTCCTTTGGTCTGATGAAACAAAAATATAACTGTTTTGTCATAATGACCATTGTTATGTACGGAGGAAAAAGTTGGAGGCTTGCAAGCCGAAGAACACCATCCCAACCGTGAAGCACAGGGGTGGCAGCATCATGTTGTGGGGGTGCTTTGCTGCAGGAGGGACTGGTGCACTTCACAAAATACATGGCATCATGAGGAGGAAAATTACGTGGATATTTTGAAACAACATCTCAAGACATCAGTCAGGAAGTTAATTAAAGCTTGGTCACAAATGGGTCTTCCAAATGGACAATGACCCCAAGCATACTTCCAAAGTTGTGGCAAAATGGCTTAAGGACAACAAAGTCAAGGTATTGGAGTGGCCATCACAAAGCCTTGACCTCAGTCCTATAGAAAATTTGTAGAGCAGAACTGAAAAAGTGTGTGCGAGCAAGGAGGCCTACAAACCTAACTCAGTTACACCAGCTCTGTCAGGAGGAATGGGCCAAAATTCACCCAACTTATTGTGGGAAGCTTGTGGAAGGCTACCGAAACATTTGATCCAAGTTAAACAATTTAAAGGCAATGCTACCAAATACTAATTGAGTGTATGTAAACTTCTGACCCACTGAGAATGTGATGAAAGAAATAAAAGCTGAAATAAATCATTCTCTCTGCTATTATTCTGACATTTCACATTCTTAAAATAAAGTGGTGATCCTAACTGACATAAGACATGGAATTTTTACTAGGATGAAATGTCAGTAATTGTGAAAAACTGAGTTTAAAAGTATTTGGCTAAGGTGGATGTAAACTTCTGACTTCAACTGTATAATTAACGTTTCATTATTTAGTTTTCCATATTTTCCAATTGTTTTAGTGATAAAAAAATACAATTAACATTTAAATTACATTATTTAAGAGTCCTGTTTAAGTAGTAGTATTTTGATACTTTGTGCAAGGCAAATTGATTTAAACTTTATGGATGTTAAAAACATTGTGGATGGAGCCTCCTGAGTGGAGCAACATCGCAGCGCCAACTGCATTGCTACAGATTCTTGTTCAATACCTGTGCCGAGTTGGGATTATGGTTACATAGCTGGTTACATGTCTTAACAAAAGACTCCACTATGCAAGTATCCATTTCAATAGAATGTTTCTGCGACAACTTACATAACGTTAGCTGGTAAATTCACTCAGACTATATCCTCTGATTTCAGAGCACTCTCATCTGAGTGTGCCAGAGCGCAGAATAACTGATGAATTTACCAACACAACACCCGTTGAATATGGGAAAATATTGTTGCCAGCAGCACAGTTGCAGTCACCAACGATCTGGATAACAGCAGAGCTAACTAGCTCTGCTATGGCGATTAAAATGGTCAGAGTGAGCTGTTCTCTCATTTGTTTCCTTGAAGTAGCTAGTAAGCTAGCCAGCGTTGGCAAGCTTGCTTGACTGGTGTTGTTAGAACAGAACGCTCGGCTCATACCTTAAGAAGATGAGTGCGGCTAAAGCTTAAGAGGATGTGAATGATGCTGAATGGGTGTAAACCAAGAAGAAGTCTCCAGTTGGTGTACCAAAACATTCAAGGGCCATTTCCTCAAAAGTGAGGTTCAAGATGATCAACTTTCAAAGCAGAATTACTTTCCCGTTTTTCCTCAACTGTAGTGTATGAAATACATGACAGTAGATTATAAGTGTGAATGAAACACCATTATCAAAAGTGACCGCAAATGTGATTATGCATGTAATGCTTTTATTATAAAGGTGAATTTTTATGGTGAAAATTATCTTCCCCAAACTTGAAACTCACTCAATGCTTATGTATGCTAGTTAGGATCTACACCCCTTGTAAAGTGGAGTAATGTACTTAGTTGCAAGAAATGATTTGACCACTTTAGTTGTGATACAAAACATATGGGCTAGGCTACATGAGGTATGCGAATATGATTAGAAAAAGTCGCAAAAAAAAGGTATTATTCACAAGTGATAATATATAATTCACAAGTTATAGGCTAATATTGTCACCCATCAGACTATTCTTGATTTAATATTGTCTTTAAATATACTAAATAATATACGTGTGAAAAAGTGTTTGATTGAGAATAGACCATTATATTCACCTGTCTCAAAACAGGGGGAGGAGAAAAAAATACATGTCATGAACTTAAATAGGGAATGGAGGATGCTTTTCCCAAGGTTAATTGTCATGCCAGCCAGGTAGGCTCTACTCCTGTTGTAAAGATAAACCATGTGCTTAATATTAGGAAAGTTCAGAAATAAAAATAGTAGGCCTAGTCTATAGAAAACTAATGGGATACTCCTCTTTTTAATAGAGGCCATCTCTCTGTTTTCTCGCGCAATTGCATAGCCTATAGAAATATTCCGCAACGTGAGCTCATGGGCTCTCATGAAGTGTTTGATTAGATTTTTGATTACATTTGCATTGATGTCAAAGTGATTAGAGGGACAATAGAGTGCCGAGTACCAGGTAGTTAGCAAGTTTGGTAGGATACTAATGACCATCAGCAACATCAGAGCTTGGAGAAGCCTAATTACTGTGACTAAACGGTCAAGTGGAATTTGACTGCCTTCATTACTCGTGACCGCCAGTGTGGCGGTAATATGGTCACCGCAACAGCCCTACTATTGGAGCTCTGCAATTGATTTCCCAAAATGCTGGGGCGGGGCTTAGTGAACGGTTAATTGGCATCTATTTACCTCTATCTCTCTCTCTTTCCTATCTCTCTCTCTCTGTCTATCTGTCTATCAGTCTGTCTGTCTGTCTGTCTGTCTGTCTGTCTGTCTGTCTGTCTGTCTGTCTGTCTGTCTGTCTGTCTGTCTGTCTGTCTGTCTTTCCTTCTCTGTTTTTCTTCCCCTCTTTCTATTTCTCTCTTTCCTATCGCTCCCCCTGTCTCTCCCCCTCTGTCTCTCCCACCATTGGCTGTGGTGTTCCTTGCGGATAGAGAGGGAGAGGGAGAGAAAGTGGGTATGATGAGGTGTGGCTCTAAAGGTATTTGGAGAAGACAGGAAGAGAGACAGAGACTGCGAGAGACAGAGACCGGTTCTGAGACAGTGGTAGAGAGACCGACATGGGCAGAAATAAAAAAGTGACAGATAGACGGACACACAGAGACATTACACCAGGATGAGTACAGACAGTGTCTTCACACTGCAGGGTCTCTCTATTCCTCCTCTGATCCTGACAGACCTCCGATCATAAACAACATGATACGGGCTGTAGCAGAACATGCTCCTCCAGGGGCCTCCAGATGGCTGATATATGGAAATGCATCACAAGTAACACTTTGTTCTGCCCCGCAGTGGAAAGGACAGATTCTAAGCAAACAGAACTTACAGAATTATATAATACTAACCAATATCACAGATATGTGATTTGCTGGTTTTACCATAGTACTGTAAGTATGCAGACAGAAGTATTTGGCCATGAAGTCTAATGGCTGAAGAGCATCGCATTTGCATTGTTTGTGTAACAAGTAGCTTGTTTACACTCCAGTAACAGTTGGCTATTAGATATCAGGGAAGTTGTCACTGCATGGTGGCAAAGTCTCACCAGCTAGTTCACATTTGTCTATAAGCTATTGGGAATTGTATTTGCGTTGACCCAGTGAATATACTCCCCACAACTAGAATTCTACTGGGCTTCGGTATTCAACTGGATAGGCCTGATCTGGTTGTTCTTTGTCCCATTTGAGCTCAGTGAGTTGTTGCACTAAATGATCAGTCTCTCTGTCTCTGTTGTTAGTTTGTGAGACAGAGAGAGATGGTTCGGAAACATGTCTGGCTGTGGCCCAGCACGCTGTAGCTGGCCTAGGCTCCAAGACGATGTAATCAGTCCTGAGACAAAGACAAGAAGTCTGGACCGTAACAGGACAACTCTGTTCCCTTTGCCCATGACATCAGGATCAAACCCTGGACCTTCCTGTTACAGTAGCAGTGTCACTGACTGGTATGGAGGTGTGGAAGACAGATGCAGAGAATGGACTGTCTAGTTGTGTCCTTGGTAGAGGATAGGTAAAGATGATTAAAGCACAGAGGGGTTAATGAGACACCATCAATCCATTACATCACTATAGGCATCACTACCAGGATAACATTAGTTTGAAGTTGTGTTTTAGCTTTCTGAACAGAACCACAGTAGCTTATCAATGAGCAACACCAATGAAGCTTATTCACTCTCCTATGGAGAGAGACAGTGAAAGGCTGAGGTGAGGGACAGCTTGTTAATGTAAGGCTGCAGGAAGCCTGTTAGTCTTATTAGGGCGTAGTTTCTCAATGTCAAGCCAGGACTAGATACACAGGGACTTCATTCTGCCATGATGTGCCTCTCTCCCTCTATCCCCCTCTCTCTCCCTCTATGTCTCTGTCTCTCCTCCCTCTCTCTCTTTCTCTTTCTTTCTCTCCTTTTTCTCTCCCTCTACACCCACGCTTTCTTTCCCCATACTCTCTCTTTATCCCCCACTCTCACTCTCACCCCCACCCCCCAACCCCCTCTTCTCTGATAGAGGGGGCCCCATGCCCCAGTAACAGGTTTGATTGGAAAGCGCCTCACACCCGGCAACCAATCCCCCGGCAGCGCCACACACACCGTTTCCGTAGCAACTGGAGGGCAGGGGGTAGAAAGAATGATTTGGTCTATCGAGCTAGCCAGACTACTGTGGTGGGGGACTAGGCCTCCATGAGAGGGGGATGGGGTGGGGAGGAGAAGGAGGAGTACTGGACCAGAGAGAAGAGAAGTGGAGTGTAGTAGCTCTATATGTCTCTATATGATCTCACACTGTGTCAGAGAGAGGGAAATTTATTAAGATAAATATTATCATGTCAGATTCCAGATCTGGACTATGAATGTTGAAAAACATCTTGATTTCAGGGGAGGGATAAATAAACCATATTGGAGGGAATGAAGCAACCCTCAACTATGAAAGCCACATAGCCACTCTAGACCAAAACTGTTATAGACCTATTTCCATCCTGTCCTGCCTTTCTAAAGTCTTCGAAAGCCAAGTTAACAAACAGATCACTGACCATTTCGAATCCCACCGTACCTTCTCCGTTGTGCAATCTGGTTTCCAAGCTGGTTACGGGTGTATCTCAGCCACGGTTAAGGTACTAAAAGATATCATAACCGCCATCGATAAAAGTCAGTACTGTGCAGCTGTCTTCATCGACCTGGCCAAGGCTTTTGACTCTGTCAATCATCGTATTCTTATCGGCAGACTCAACAGTTTTGGTTTCTCAAATGACTGCCTCACCTGGTTCACCAACTACTTCCCAGATAGAGTTCAGTGTGTCAAACTGGAGGGCCTGTTGTCCGGACCTCTGGCAGTCTCTATGGAGGTACCAAAGGGTTTAATTCTCGGGACGACTCCTTTCTCTGTGTATATCAACTATGTCACTCTTGCTGCGGGTGATTCCTTGATCCACCTCTATGCTGATGACACCATTCAGATGACACCATTCTGTATACATCTGGCCCTTCTTCTTCTTAACAAACCTCCAAACGAGCTTCAATGCCATACAACACTCCTTCCGTGGCCTCCTACTGCTCTTAAATACTAGTAAAACTAAATGCATGCTTTTCAACCGATCTCTGCCCGCACCCACCCACCCGATTAGCATCACTACTCTGGACGGTTCTGACTTAGAATATGTGGACATCTACAAATACCTAGGTGTCTGGCTAGACTGTAAACTCTCCTTCCAGACTCATATTAAACATCTCCAATTAAAAATTGTATCTAGAATCGGCTTCCTATTTCGCAACAAAGCCTCCTTCACTCACTCTGTCAAACATACCCTCGTAAAACTGACTATCCTACCGAGCCTCGACTTCGGGAATGTTGTTTAGACATTAGCCTACAACACTCTACTCAGCAAACTGGATGCAGTCTATCACAGTGCCATCATCCGTTATGTCACCAAAGCCCCATATACCACCCACCACTGCGACCTGTATGCTCTCGTCAGCTGGCCCTCGCTATATATTCGTCGCCAGACCCACTGGCTCCAGGTCATCTATAAGTCTATGCTAGGTAAAGCTCTGCCTTATCTCAGCTCACTGGTCACCATAACAACGCCCACCCGTAGCACTCGCTCCAGCAGGAATATCTCACTGGTCATTCCCAAAGTCAACACCCCCTTCGGCCGCCTTTCCTTCCAGTTCTCTGCTGCCAATGACTGAAATGAATTGCAAAAATCGCTGAAGTTGGAGACTTATATCTACCTCAGCTTACCGATCGCTGCAGCTTTACACAGCCCATCTGGAAATAGCCCATCCAACTACCTATCTCATCCCTATAATGTTTTTATTTACTTTTTTGCTCTTTTGCACACCACTTTTTCTGCTTGCACATCATCACCTGCACATCTATCACTCCAGTGTTAATTTGCTGAATTGTAATTACTTCGCTACTATGGCCTATTTATTGCCTTACGCTATTTGCACACACTGTATATAGACCTTTTCTATTGTGTTATTGACTGTACGTTTGTTTATTCCACGTGTAACTCTGTGCTGTTGTTTGTGTCGCACAGCTTTGCTTTATCTTGGCCAGGTCGCAGTTGAAAATGAAAACTTGTTCTCAACTGGCCTACCTGATTAAATGAAGGTGAATTAAAAATAAATAAATAATAGATTTGTAGTATAGACTGTGTCTCTCTGGCTTAAGTGGCAGGGTAGCCTAGTGGTTAGAGTATGTGACTAGTAACCAGAGGGTTGTGAGTTCAAACCCCTGAGCTGACAAGGTACAAATCTGTTGTTCTGCCCATGAACAAGCAGTTAACCCACCGTTCCTAGGCCGTCATTGAAAATAAGAATTTGTTCTTAACTGACTTGCCTGGTTAAATAAAGATAAAATAAAAAAATAAAAATTAAGCAAGATGGCCTCCTCTACTTCTCCTGCAGGCCCTACATGCATTTGCCAATGGGGTAATTCATTGTTTGTTTCTGTCACAGTGTTGTTGCTGTTTGTTTAGAAAGTTTCTTTCTCCCTTGATTTGGGCAGTCGATTCAAAATGGGGGCCTGTAATGGCTGGCTGGATTGTTCCAGCTGTCACACAGCCACCAAAAACTGGGCTTTTTGGAGATTACCGCCTCTGAACCAGTTCTCTCTGGTTACTAGAATGGGATTAACAGCTGTGTGTTTGTATGTGCCTGTTTTCAGTGTGTGCCAGAGAGAGAATGAAAAAAAGAAAAATATAGAGAGAGAAAAACAGTGTGACTGTTTACACTTTCCCAGATTCCTTTGTTGCCCTCTGATAGATGTGATTCAGTCACGTCCCTCTCTGTTTAATCTTGCCGTCATTTTGTTGTCTGGTGTCTAAGGCCCCTCCCCCCCACTCTCCCTCCCTCTCTGTCTCTGTCTCTGTCTCTGTCTCTGTCTCTGTCTCTGTCTCTGTCTCTGTCTCTGTCTGTCTCTGTCTCTCTCTCTCTCTCTGTCTCTGTCTCTGTCTCTGTCTCTGTCTCTGTCTCTGTCTCTGTCTCTGTCTCTGTCTCTCTCTCTCTCTGTCTCTGTCTCTGTCTCTCTCTCTGTCTCTCTCTCTCTCTCTCTCTCTCTCTGTCTCTGTCTCTCTCTATGTCTCTCTCTCTCTCTCTCTGTCTCTGTCTGTCTCTCTCTGTCTCTGTCTCTGTCTCTGTCTCTGTCTCTGTCTCTGTCTCTCTCTCTGTCTCTCTCTCTCTCTCTCTCTCTCTCTGTCTCTGTCTCTCCCTCTGTCTCTCTCTCTCTCTCTCTCTCTCTCTCTCTCTCTCTGTCTCTGTCTCTGTCTCTGTCTCTGTCTCTCTCTATGTCTCTCTCTCATTGGTGGCTGCAGAGTCAGGCTTGAATCCACAGAACGGTTACCATAGCAACACCACTGAAGGCTTATCTAAGCCCATGACAACGACTAATGCACAAGTAAGATTTGCCATGCCATGGTTTGGGACTGAGAGGGGGGGGGGGTGGTAGAATGTATTGGGGAGGGAGGGGTGGACCACCATACTGATTGTTTCAATCGTACAGCAGCAATTCAATTGTTGTGGATGCGTCAGTGGGTATGTGGAGTGTACGTGCTTGCGTCCCCGTCAACAAGCTATTAGCCTAGGTTGAAATATCTCAAGCACCACCAAAGTGGTACACATTTTTCACATTGAGAAGCTACTCACCGACACACCGGTAATATGTGTCTGGTGATGTGTTTAATCAGCAGTTACCCTGGCGTGTTTGTTGTGTGTGTGTGTGTGTGTGTGTGTGTGTGTGTGTGTGTTTGTACTTGTTAAGTCTCTGCATTGTCTGCTTTCTTTCTTCCAGAGTCCAAAAGGACCTCTCCGTTGGGTGTGAGAATTTTCAAATACATTTCCCCTCCATTTTTACTCCATCTAGAATGGATTGCCTTTTGCTGCTCCGACGGTTTGTCATTTAGAAAGCGTTTCCTGTAAATACAGCTATTGTCGGAGGTGTAGTCAAACATTCATGAGAGAGTGGAATCTGGGGAAAAACAGGAATCTAGGTCATGGATGTGCCTGCGAGTCTCAGGCTCCTTCACTGAGTACGCCTCTCTCCCTCTTTCTCTCTCGCTCTCTCCCTATATCCCCTTTGTCTTCAGAGCTCACTCTCCCTTTTTCTCTCTCGCTCTCTCCCTATATCCCCTTTGTCTTCAGAGCTCACTCTCCCTTTTTCTCTCTCGCTCTCTCCGTATATCCCCTTTGTCTTCAGAGCTCACTCTCCCTCTTTCATACTCTAACTCACCACTCATCTCCTCCCCATTTCCTCTCAGTTTACTTCTCGCTCATCAAATTGTACTTTCTCCTTCTCCCACTTCTTCTCTACACTCTTCACCCACCCTTCTTCCTCTCATTTGTATTCCTCTTCTCTTCTCATCTCTCTGTGCCTTCTCTCCCCTTCCTCCACCTCCTCTCTCAGTTAAGTTTTCTTTATAGCTTTTATTTTCACTTCTTGTTCTTTTTCTTCAAAATATATCATTTTTTCTTGCGTTGTCTTCTCCAACAACAACGCCTACAATAGGCAACCAGGGTGCCAAACAATGTCCCCTTTACATTTTTAGGGTGCTGAGCAAATTTCAGGTCTGCTTAGTTCAAACTTGAACCTTGTGAAAATACTGTGCAACTTCCGGCGCGTATTTACTGTGAACACTAAGGCTGTAGGCTACTGTGGCTATTTGATCATAATGTAGGCCTACCAGAATGACCTACCATAAAAAAACTATATAGAAAATGTATCACATAAAATGTTAACATGGAAATAGCAGTTCTATCATTCAGCCTAAAGTAGCAGCCAATGTGTGGTGTTCAATGTAGGCCTACACTCCATGAGGGCTTGACATTAACCTGCTTATCCACAGAGTTTCAAGTTCCTGGGTGTCCACATCACCAACGAACTGTCAAGGTCCAAACACACCAACACAGTTGTGAAGAGGGGCATGACAAAACCTTTCCCCCTCAGGAGACTGAAAAGATTTGGGTCCCCAGATGGGTCCCCAGAGCCTCAAAACGTTCTACAGCTGCACCATCGAGAGCATCCTGACTGGTTGCATCACCGCCTGGTATGGCAACTGCTCGGCATCTGGCCATAAGGCGCTACAGAGGGTAGTGCGTACGGCCCAGTACATCACTGGGGCCAAGCTTCCTGACATCCAGGACCTATATAATAGGCGGTGTCAGAGGAAAGCCCATAAAATTGTCAGAGACTCCAGTCACCCAAGTTATAGGCTGTTTTCTCTGCTATCGCACGGCAAGCGGTACAGGAGCGCCAAGTCCAGGACCAAAAGGCTTCTTAACAGCTTCTACCCCCAAGCCATAAGACTCTGAACAATTCAACAATTAATCAAATGGCCACCGGACTATTTACATTGCCCCCCCCCCCCCATTTGTTTTGTACACTGCTGCTACTCGCTGTTTATTATCAATGCATAGCCATCTCATCTACCTACATGTACCCCTACCTACATGTACATATTACTTCACGTAACCTGTACTCGCGCACACTGACTCGGTACCCGTACCCCCTGCATATAGCCTCGTTATTGTTATTTTATTGTGTTACTTTTTATTATTTTGTTACTTTAGTTTATTTGGTAAATATTTCCTTAACTCTTCTTGAACTGCACTGTTGGTTAAGGGCCTGTAAGAAAGCATTTCATGGTATGATCTTCACTTGTTGTATTGGGTGCATGTAACAAATTAAGTTTGATTTGATTTGTTCTTCAGAGCAGGAGGTGACTGAACATTTTGTTGTCTTGTTTGATGCAGGAAACCACTTTACAAAATAAAATGTGTTATTATTCCCATAGCATTATTACAGAAAATCAGACCCATTATGCTACCATCTGCCTATTGGCTACTTAGCTTATTCAAGTCTGTCTCAAAATACAACACTGCCCCTTTAAAAAAGCTCTTGACTCGCTTTTCAAAGATTGCTATAAATGTACACGTTTTGTGCTCTTGTAGGAAGCAATCACTCCCCTATCGCTGACTACAAATGAGCTATAACTGGGCTAATATCTCACTAACTAGCAAAGAATATGAACAAATGTGCACAGGTGGCAACATGCAGCTCTCGCTTTGATCTCAAAACAAGCTCATAATAATCGCGACCGCTCATGTTGTAAAACAGTCCAGTTCAAAGTGAATGGCGCAAATCCATATATGGCAATGATTTATTTGCATATAGGCCTCCTGCAGCTCTGATTGGTTGTGCCGCACCGGTCTGTGTATTGTACAGGTCTGAGTCGTGCCTGTCAATGCAATAGAATACTACTCCAATGCGCTCTGCCAAAATCTCTTGTATAGCTAGTTTGGCAAACAAAGTCTTGCATAGTTCGTTTTGTTTCGGTATGTTGCTTTGAAAGTAGTTAATATTGCGTTGATTTGAAAACAATTCCCACAGTAAAGGGAAACGTTGAGAGTGTTAACTAAAGGGAAAAACTCTAGAAAGTTGAGTGAAGTTCAATCTCGTCCATTTCTACACTGCTTAAGCCGCACATGCGCGTAGCTTAGAGGTAACATTGGAGAGAAATATGGACTCAATACCCCAACTGTTAAACGCTCCTAGAATACATTACAACAAAAAAGAATGTGTTGACGGACAGCTCATTCACACTGACTTGTAGTAATGGTTCTGTTGACCTCTATCACTCATGGAGAAGGTCATGCTGTCAGCACTTTTACAGGCCATCTCACAACCAAGCAGTGACACAGATCAACACATTACCACTGCTAAACTTGTGAGGCTGTCTCCAGTGTAACCATGGCCAGGCTGGCTGGCTGGCTGGCTGGCTGTTTGGCTGGTTGGTTGGCTGACTGGCTGGCTTCACCATTGGTGTCACACCAGACCTCTCTCTGCCAGATGAAAGCCAAGTTCTTCTTACACAATAAAATGTCAGAATGGGGATGCTGTAGTCTGTATTGCTGTAAAATATAATACATCTCCCATGCTCTGTGTGTGTGTGTGTGTGTGTGTGTGTGTGTGTGTGTGTGTGTGTGTGTGTGTGTGTGTGTGTGTGTGTGTGTGTGTGTGTGTGTGTGTGTGTGTGTGTGTGTGTGTGTGTGTGTGTGTGTGTGTGTGTGTGTGTGTGTGTGTGTTTAAGTGAATGGGTATAAGTGTATGTTTGTGTGTGTCTTTCACTTTAAAATGTACTCCAAACCAAAACCATTTGCTTAACAAACCATACAACTCTATGCACAATGACTACTTAAAACAATTTACACAGTAAAAACACAAACAACATTTACTAGAAAAACAGTGCAGACACAAAGTTTGGCAACAGAATTACGGTAAAATATCCCTCAAATTCAAATTTTGTATCTGCACAATTCTTCCTGTAAATGTGTTTTTGTTCAATTTTCTGTGGAAAATGTTAAAAGTAGTCCTTGTGCATGGTTTGTTAAACTTTGAAATCAATGGTTTTTATTTGGTATTCAATTTAAAATGAATAATCTGAGTCTCATCCTATTTCTGTTACATTGGAATTACCCTGTGTGAGCCTTCCTTTTTCCATTTATCTGTGTGTTTATGTGTGTGTTGTGTCTGTGTGTGTGCATGTTCAATATGTGCTGTTTGTATTTAATAACACTCTCACCATGTTCCTGACTGATCAAGCGTCTAAATCCCTAGATCCCCACGTCACTATCTCCCACTCTCCTTCTTTCCACACCCTCCACTCCTCTCCAACCCCTCCCCTCCTCTCTAACCCCTCCCCTCCTCTCCAGCCCCTCCCTTCCTCTCCAACCCCTCCCCTCCTCTCCACCCACTCCCCACCTCTCCAACCCCTCTTCTCCTCTCCTCCCCTACTCTCCACCCCTTCCCTCCTTTCTCTCCCCTCCTTTCCTCCCTGGTATTAAAGGGATGAACGCTGTGCCATCTCCAGCAGTGACTAGACGACTGGCTTTGAACCCTCTGCAGCTAATCCATTTGTATGTTTTCAAATATGAGCCAGCAGTACAGTAACCACTCGTCCTCAAACTGGAAACGTTGTCCCGTTGTGACCTAAAAAGCATGCAAAATAAGGGGGAAACAAAAATAGGTCACATTTTCCCCACTTCGCTGCCACCGAATTGTATTTCACCACAGAAATAACCAGGGCCGTGTTGGCGTGGCTCGGGGAGATTGAGGGACTGTCGTTGTCCTCCACCTATCAGCAGCAGCCACTTGTATGGTGTCTCTGGTTTGACACATCACCGTGTTACACGAGGAACTGGACAGCCTCAGAAGAGGAGAAATAAAGAGACATTTAGCCAGGTTACCCAACCAGAGTCATTTGTGCTATTCTTGTGTTGTAGTGAAGCTAAGAGGCTTGTGGTATATATGTGTTTGAGAGAGTATGTCCAATGATGTCCAATGGGGTTTGCATTATTATAATGTATACACTGGAGACAATATAACAGATTTGTATAGTGAGTGTGAATGGCCATAAAGCTTCCCAGGGTTGAAGTATGTATGGACTGTATTCATTAACCTTTACATAAGGCACATTGAGTACATCCTGTATATGGGCAGGATATACTAGGACATCAGATCACATTGAAAGGTCACACACTTATTTCATAGCCTCCCTATCTGCATCACTCTCTTCGTTATCTTTCCGTTTAGACATCCCTCCCCCATTCTCTCTGCTCCTCCCTCTCTCTCTCTCTCTCTCTCTCTCTCTCTCTCTCTCTCTCTCTCTCTCTCTCTCTTCATCATTATGATCATTCTCTACCCCCCTCTCTCTTTCTCAGTCTGTCACTTCCACTCTGTCTCAGTTGATCTTTAAAAAAAAATTGAAATGCATTTCAATTAACAGGTGTGCCTTGTTTAAAGTTAAAGTTAATTTGTTGTTATTTCCTTCTTAATGCATTTGAGCCAATCAGTTGTGTTGTGACAAGGTAGGGGTGGTATACAGAAGATAGCCACTAAAAGACTAAGTCCATATTATGGCAAGAACAGCTCAAATAAGCAAAGAGAAACGACCATCCATCATCACTTTAATACATGAAGATCAGTACATCCGGAAAATGTCAAGAACTTTGAAAGTTTCTTCAAGTGCAGTTGCAAAAACCATCAAGCGCTATGATGAAACTGGCTCTCATGAGGACCGCCACAGGAAAAGAAGACCCAGAATTACCTCTGATGCAGAGGATAAGTTCATTAGAGTTAACTGCACCTCAGATTGCAGCCCAAATAAATGCTTCACAGAGTTTAAGTAACAAACACATCTCAACATCAACTGCTCAGAGGAGACTATGTGAATCAGGTCTTAATTGTCGAATTGAGGCACAGAAACCACTACTAAATGACACCAATAATAATAAGAGACTTGCTTGGGCCAAGAAACACGAGCAATGGGCATTAGACAGGTGGAAATCTGTCCTTTGGTCTGATGAGTCCAAGTTTGAGATTTTTGGTTCCAACCGCCGTGTCTTTGTGAGACGCAGAGTAGGTGAACAGTTGATCTCCGCATGTGTGGTTCCCACTGTGAAGCATGGATGGAGGAGGTGTGATGGTGTGGGGGTGCTTTGCTTGTGACACTGTCAGTGATATATTTAGAATTCAGTGCACACTTAACCAGAATGGCTACCACAGCATTCTGCAGCGATACGCCATCCCATCTGGTTTGTGTTTAGTGGGACTATCATTTGTTTTTCAACAGGACATTTACCCAACACACATCCAGGCTGTGTAAGGGCTATTTGACCAAGAAGGAGAGTGATGGAGTGCTGCATCAGATGACCTATTCTTCATAATCACCCGACCTCAACCCAATTGAGATGATTTGGAGCTCAGAGTGAAGGAAAAGCAGCCAACAAGTGCTCAGCATATGTGGGAACTCCTTCAAGACTGTTGAAAAAGCTTTCCAGGTGAAGCTGGTTGAGGGAATGCCAATAGTTTGCAAAGCTGTCATAAAGGAAAAGGGTGGCTACTTTGAAGAATTTAAAATATAAGATATATTTTGATTTGTTTAACACTTCTTTTGGTTACTACATGATTCCATATGTGTTTTTCATAGTTCTGATGTCTTCACTATTATTCTACAATGTAGAAAATAGTTCAAATGAAGAAAAACCCTTGAATGAGTAGGTGTGTCCAAACCTTTGACTGGTACTGTAGCTCTACCTCTCTTTTTTCATTTTCATTATTCACTAGTGTCTGGAGAACTGTTTTAGGCTCAGTAGACCTTGATCTGAACCCATCATCTCACCCAGACCCTGTTCCACACCCTTCTCATTCACCTCCTCTTCTCTCCCCCTCCCTCTCCCTCTAACTCACAACAGCCTGACGAAAACTCCTCCCGACAGACTCATCAATAACCCAGAGCCGCCCAAATGTAGCCTCAGGTCTGTATCAGTCCCAGCCTTATCCCCATCCCAGCCTCAGGTCTGTATCAGTCCCAGTCTCATCCCCATCCCAGCCTCAGGTCTGTATCAGTCCCAGCATTATCCCCATCCCAGCCTCAGGTCTGTATCAGTCCCAGCATTATCCCCATCCCAGCCTCAGGTCTGTATCAGTCCCAGCATTATCCCCATCCCAGCCTCAGGTCTGTATCAGTCCCAGTCTCATCCCCATCCCAGCCTCAGGTCTGTATCAGACCCAGCCTCATCCCCATCCCAGCCTCAGGTCTGTATCAGTCCCAGTCTCATCCCCATCCCAGCCTCAGGTCTGTATCAGTCCCAGCCTCATCCCCATCCCAGCCTCAGGTCTGTATCAGTCCCAGCCTTATCCCCATCCCAGCCTCAGGTCTGTATCAGTCCCAGCCTCATCCCCATCCCAGCCTCAGGTCTGTATCAGTCCCAGCCTCATCCCCAACCCCAGCCTCAGGTCTGTATCAGTCCCAGCCTCATCCCCATCCCAGCCTCAGGTCTGTATCAGTCCCAGCCTCATCCCCATCCCAGCCTCAGGTCTGTATCAGTCCCAGCATTATCCCCATCCCAGCCTCAGGTCTGTATCAGTCCCAGCCTCATCCCCATCCCAGCCTCAGGTCTGTATCAGTCCCAGACTCATCCCCATCCCAGCCTCAGGTCTGTATCAGTCCCAGCCTCATCCCCATCCCAGCCTCAGGTCTGTATCAGTCCCAGGCTCATCCCCATCCCAGCCTCAGGTCTGTATCAGTCCCAGCCTCATCCCCATCCCAGCCTCAGGTCTGTATCAGTCCCAGCCTCATCCCCATCCCAGCCTCAGGTCTGTATCAGTCCCAGCCTCATCCCCATCCCAGCCTCAGGTCTGTATCAGTCCCAGCCTCATCCCCAACCCCAGCCTCAGGTCTGTATCAGTCCCAGCCTCATCCCCATCCCAGCCTCAGGTCTGTATCAGTCCCAGCCTCATCCCCATCCCAGCCTCAGGTCTGTATCAGTCCCAGCCTCATCCCCATCCCAGCCTCAGGTCTGTATCAGTCCCAGCATTATCCCCATCCCAGCCTCAGGTCTGTATCAGTCCCAGCCTCATCCCCATCCCAGCCTCAGGTCTGTATCAGTCCCAGCCTCATCCCCATCCCAGCCTCAGGTCTGTATCAGTCCCAGCCTCATCCCCATCCCAGCCTCAGCCCTACTCCAACATTGGAGGACAAATTTCAGCTTTGACTACAGCCACAACCCCAAGCCCAGCACTGCCCCAATTCCAGCTCCAACAAATCCTCAGGCCCAGGCCTAGTCATATTGCAATTACAGCCCAAATTTAATCTCCAACTCCAAGCCTGAGCCTCAGCCTACGATCTGCTCAAGCTCATACTCAGCCCCATCCCTCATCCTTAACTATACAGATTCATCCCCAGTCTCAACTCTTATATTTTCCTTAAACCTGCCATACCCACCCCTGCACAGCTCTCCCGAGGGAGCGCAGCAGGGGAGAGGGGCTGTCCTGTGCTGGGTGAAAACCCTTGCTCCCCTCCAATGCTCCTAAAGGCTAAACTGTAATACATGTCACATCTTATCAGGCGGAACATGTTCTGTAGAGCAGACACTGGTGCAGGGGAGGAGAGGGGAGGCAGAGAAAGCCTCAGCTCTCGTCCTGACCTCATCTCTCCCTAACCTCAATAGAAAGGGACAGCAGAGGAGATGAGAGGGGACCAGAGAGCAAGAAAGTTATCTTGGTTTGTCTCTCCTCTTTGTCTTCACCTTTAACCCCCCTGTCACAGACAAGACTCTCTTTTGTCTCTTTCCATTTTTTTATTTTACCTTTTCACCCCTCTTTCTTTTTCTCTTTCTCTCTTTTTATGTCTCTCTCTCCCTCTCTCTCTCTCTCTCTCTCTCTCTCCCTCTTTCAATCCCTCCCTCTTTCTGTTCTGGTCTGGGTCTGTTGAAGGAGAGTTGATAAGAGTTTATGTGAGGTTTAGAGAGAGGAGAGACCTTGGAACGTGAGGAAGAGTGGGGGAGTGAGATGTTTTATGGCCAGGTTTGAGAGGGTGAGAGTGAGATGTATCAACAGACGGAGATGGATGTAGGGAGAGTAGTGCTGACATAGATGGTTTTTAAAGGTTCGCCTGGGGATGTAATTCTCAAAGGAGTATGTGTTTAAGTACTTCATATTCATGCTTCAGTGCATCACATGTATCAGTCGTTTGAGCTTGCATGTTGTACTGCGAACAAATGCTGAGAGCGCCAAATGTTTTGGGACAGTGACCCTTTTTTTCAAATGATACAATGACAATGAGATTAAAGAGCAGACTTTCAGCTTTAATTTGAGGGTATTTTCATCCATATCGGGTGAACCGTTTACCACTTTTTGACCACGGTCCCTTCATTTTGTGACCAGAAGTATTGGGACAAGTTCACTTATATGTGTAGTAAAAAGTAAAGTATTTGTTCCCATATTCCTTGCATGCAATGACTACATTAAGCTTGTGACTGTATTAACTTGTTGGATGCATTTGCTGTTCGTTTTGGTTGTGTTTCAGATTATTTTGTGCCCAATAGAAATTAATGGTAAATAATGTTTTGTGTCATTTTGGAGTCACTTTTATTGTAAAATATAATAGAATATGTCTCCAAACACTTCAAGATTCATGTGGATGCTACCATGATGATGGATAATCCTGAATTAATTATGAATAATGATGAGTGAGAAAGTTACAGATGCTCTCACCATTAACATTAGCATTTTTGGGAAGGAATGATATTTATGCCTCTGTAACTTTCTCACTCATCATTATTCACGATTCATTCAGGATTATCAGTCATCATGGCAGCATCCACAATGTAGAAGTGTTTAGAAACACATTCTATTCTTATTTACAATAAAAGTGATTCCAAAAATTACACAAAATTAAAGTGGAAAACCACACTACAGGCTGATCCAACTTTGATGTAATGTCCTTAAAACAAGTCAAAATGAGGCTCAGTAGTGTGTGTGGCCTCCACGTGCCTGTATGACCTCGCTACAATGCCTGGGCATGCTCCTGATGAGGTGGCGGATGGTCTCCTGAGGGATCTCCTCCCAGACCTGGACTAAAGCAAGACATGATGCGAGACATGATGTCCCTGATGTGCTCAGACTCACCCACCGCCAAACCGGTCATGCTGGAGGATGTTTCAGGGAGCAGTACGTTCTCCACGGCATCTCCAGACTCTGTCACGTCTGTCACATGTGCTCAGTGTGAACCTGCTTTCATCTGTGAAGAGCACAGGGTGCCAGTGGCTAATTTGCCAATCTTGGTGTTCTCTGGCAAATGCCAAACGTCTTGCACGGTGTTGGGCTGTAAGCACAACCCCCACCTGTGGACGTCGGGCCCTCATACCACCCTCATGGAGTCTGTTTCTGACCATTTGAGCAGACACATGCACATTTGTGGCCTGCTGGAGGTAATTTTGCAGGGCTCTGGCAGTGCTCCTCCTGCTCCTCCTTGCACAAAGGCGGAGGTAGCGGTCCTGCTGCTGGGTTGTTGCCCTCCTACGGCCTCCTCCACGTCTCTTGATGTACTGGCCTGTCTCCTGGTAGCGCCTCCATGCTCTGTACACTATGCTAACAGACACAGCAAACCTTCTTGCCACAGCTCGCATTGATGTGCCATCCTGGATGAGCTGCACTACCTGAGCCACTTGTGTGGGTTGTAGACTCCGTCTCATGCTACCACTAGAGTGAAAGCACCGCCAGCATTCAAAAGTGACCAAAACATCAGCCAGGAAGCATAGGAACTGAGAAGTGGTCTGTGGTCACCACCTGCAGAACCACTCCTTTATTGGGGGTGTCTTGCTAATTGCCTATAATTTCCACCTGTTGTCTATTCCATTTGCACAACAGCATGTGAAATGTATTGTCAATCAGTGTTGCTTCCTAAGTGGACAGTTTGATTTCACAGAAGTGTGATTGACTTGGAGTTACATTGTGTTGTTTAAGTGTTTCCGCTATTTTTTTTGAGCAGTGTATATGTATGTATATATATAGGACAAAACACACATCATGACAAGAGAGACAACAAAAAACGACATAAAGAGAGGCCCAAAACAACAACATAGCAAGGCAGCAACACATGACAACAACAACATAGTAGCAACACAACATGGTAGCAGCACAAAACATGGTACAAACATTGTTGGGCACAGACAACAGCACAAAGGGCCTCCCCCTCAGGAGACTGAAAAGATTTGGCATGGGTCCTCAGATCTTCAAAAGGTTCTACAGCTGCACCATCGAGAGCATCCTGACTGGTTGCATCACTGCCTGGTATGGCAACTGCTCGGCCCACATCTGCAAGGCACTACAGAGGGTAGTGCGTACGGCGCAGTACATCACTGGGGCCAAGCTTCCTGCCATCCAGGACCTCAGCCACCCTAGTCATAGACTGTTCTCTCTGCTACCGCACGGCTAGCGGTACCGGAGGGCCAAGTCTAGGTCCAAGAGGCTTCTGAACATCTTCTACCCCCAAGCCATAAGACTCCTGAACATCTACTCAAATGGCTACCCATCCCCTCTTTTACACCGCTGCTACTCTCTGTTGTTATCATCTATGTATAGTCACTTTAATAACACTACCTACATGTATTACCTCAACTAACCACTGTACCGGTACCCACCTGTATATAGTCTCGCTATTGTTATTTTACTGCTGCTCTTTAATTACTTGTTAGTTTTATTTCTTATTCTTACCCATATTTTTTTTACTCCATTGGTGGTTAGGGGCTCGTAAGTAAGCATTTCACTGTAAGGTCTACCTGTTGTATTCAGCGCATAAAATTTTACATTATTTACCATTAATTTCTATTGGGAACAAAATAATCTGAAACACAACCAAAACAAACCGCAAATGCATCCAACAAATTTGTATATACTAAATACACTAAATGACCAAAAGTATGTGGACACCTGCTCATCGAACATGTCATTCCAAAATCATGGGCATTAATATGGAGTTGGTCCCCCCTTTGCTGCTGTAACAGCCTCCACTCTTCTGGGAAGGCTTTCCACTAGATATTTAAACATTGCTGCGGGAGCATTAGTGAGGTCGGGCCCTTGATGTAGGGCGATTAGGCCTGGCTCGCAGTCGGCGTTCCAATTCATCCCAAAGGTGTTGAGGTCAGAGCTCTGTGCAGGCCAGTCAAGTTCTTCCACACCGATCTCGACAAACCATTTCTGTATGGACCTTGCTTTGTGCACGAGGGCATTGTTATGCTAAAATAGGAAAGGCCCTTCCCCAAACGGTTGCAACAAAGTTGGAAGCACAGAATCGTCTATAATGTATGCTATAGCCTAGCCCGAACCATGAAAAAAAACATTATTCCAAAAAGTGCTGTAATATCTAAACAGTTTACCTGATATGGATGAAAATACCCTCACATTAAAGCTGTAACTTCATAGTCATTGTATAATTTCAAATCCAAGGTGCTGGAGTGCAGTGCCAAAACAACAACCACAAATGTCAATGTCCCAAAACTTGTCAGCATGTGTGCGCATGTTGCAGTGGTTTAGAAACTTGGATGGGTGCCAGAGCCCAACCCCTTCCCCTGATTCTCCTTTCGCTCTACTCGCACAAGGAACAGAGAAGCAAGTTTACCCACATGCATCAGTGGATGCTGTCCACTCAACTGGGCCAGGGAAAGATGTTCATGTTTGTCGTTATTTCAAAGTGCTCCTTTAGAACCTACTCATGCATTGGTAATTGCCCGTCCTCAGAGTGGAGTTGCATCGCCGTAGCGTAGCTTGACCTGTGCGCCCTATATAATGTGCTGCCTGTCTTCAGAGTGGAGTTGCATCGCCGTAGCGTAGCTTGACCTGTGCGCCCTATATAATGTGCTGCCCGTCCTCAGAGTGGAGTTGCATCGCCGTAGCGTAGCTTGACCTGTGCGCCCTATATAATGTGCTGCCTGTCTTCAGGGAATCAAGGATATGCCTGATGCTACAGGAGTTGGATGTGCAACTTTATGATGGAAAGTATTTCACCCCTCTGTGCTGCACTGCCTTTGTAGAGAGCATGAATAGGCGTTGTATTCAGATCAAACAGCCAGATCCCATACACATTCTCAATGGGCAGAAAATAACCACACAGAGAAATAACCATCACATTCACTTACATTGTATCCAGGAATACGTTTTGACATGATATGTAGCTAGACAAGTGTTTCACATGATATACACTGAGTGTCCATACATTAAGAGCACCTTACTTCAACAGGGATGCTGGCTCATGTTGACTCCAATGCTTCCCACAGTTGTGTCAAGTTGGCTGGATGTCCTTTGGGAGGTGGACCATTCTTGATACACACAAGAAACTGTTGAGAGTGAAAAACCCAGCAGTGTTGCAGTTCTTGACACAAACCGGTGCACCTGTCACCTTCTACCATACCCCGTTCACAGGTAGTTACATATTTTGTCTTGCCCATTCACCCTCTGAATGGCACACATACACAATCCATGTCTCAATTGTCTCAAGGCTTAAAAATCCTTCTTTAACCTGTCTCCTCTTCATCTACACTGATTTGAAATGGATTTAACTGGTGACATCAACAAGGGATCACAGCTTTCACCTGGATTCACCTGTACAGTCTATCTCATGGAAAGAGCAGGTGTTCCTAATGTTTTATACACTCAGTGTATCGCCAGATGTCATCCCCACTGAGGAAATGAAAGAGACAGACCTAGGAAAGTGCTTGGAACACTATTCCGCTCTTCATCAGGACTCTGCATGTTCCTGTATGGAGGCAGGCAGCGTGGGTGAGCACTTGCATTCTGGGAGGGGGTCAGATGAAGGTGGTTACTGTTAATTAGGCTGTCTCTCTGTGACAAGTGAATATCCAGGCCTGCACTCCGCCGGCACACCCCAACACGGGCTTAACTGGGCGAGTAATAGGCACCCAGAGAGAGAGTTCGTCACCTGCCGCCCCCCCGGCTCCCTGCTAAACTAGGGGACGCTTGGTAATGGCTGTGTGTTTCTTTGTCTGGGTGTGTGCCCTGATGGGGGCCGTGCCCTCGCCACCTGCTCATGAAGAGTTTCAGGCGCCGTGTGTCAAATGATGACGCAAGCCGCTATGATAATATGCATCACGGGCAACAGGAAGTCCATACTTTATTATAGGCTAAATCTATTTTGTCTCACCCTATGGTTCCTCTATTTTATTTAACTTGGCAAGTCAGTTAAGAACAAATTCTTATTTACAATGACAGCCTAGGAACAGTGGGTTATGCCTTGTTCAGGGGCAGAACAACAGATTTCTATTTTGTCAGCTCAGGGATTCAACCTAGCAACCTTTTAGTTACTCGTCCAAAGTGCTAATCACTAGGCTACCTGCTCTATTAGGTGGGGTTATTTAAAAAAAAACTCTGCTTACTACTTTTCTGTTATTATGGCCCCTCTATTGGCTGATTCTGTCGTCACTCTGTTCATACCACATGTTCATACCACAGGAGGTTGGAGGTACCTTAATTTGTTTATGCCTGGGGCAGAATGTGTGGAATGGTATCAAATACACCAAACACATGGTTTCCAGGTGTTTGATGCCATTCCATTTGCGCCATGAGCCGTTCTCCGCTCAGCAGCCTCCTATTGTTCATACTGCACCTATCAGACCACGCCCTAGACCCACCCCTCCGCACACTCATGCGTCTCCCCTCCCCTCCTGTGGATTTGCTCATGAGCACAGGGAATCTGCAACACCTCTGAACACACACGACCTCCCTGCTGAATCCCTCAGCAGCTAAGTATCTAAGCAGGGTGCTTAGCAGAACCAACAGCAGGGGAATGTAAACAAACAGAGGGGCACTGAGTAAATCACCTCCATCCAGAGTGGCTCACTGGGGATTGGATGGCACTGGGAGGCCTGTGAGAAACTGCAGGTTCCCAACCCAGGGGACCCACCTCCACCCTCAGAGCCCCAAGACCCACAGCCCTGGCTCCAGCCCCAGGTCCCAAGCCCCAGAAGAGGTGGCAGCAGCCTGGGAGTGATTGATGCTATGTGCACCTGTGAGGGTCGCATGGACGGGTGAGATGGATCGCTGGCACTTAAACAGAAAGAGGAGACGAGCTAATGTCCCCCCTAACTCTCTTAATGTTCCACGAGGGAGAGAGGGGCAGGATGGGGTTGGGGGAGGGGAATGAGAGGAAGGGCACATTCACAGCTGCACCAAACATCCCCCCTCCCTCCTCCCAGCCTCCCATCCACGCCCCACTCTACTCACCCGGACAGCAGGATGTTGAATGTTTGACCTCCGACCTCCCATGCATATTTCCCCCTCTGTGCCTGCAGCAGCCGTGGCCTCACTGGGCAGGGCTGAGTCATGCAGCTGATAAGTGGAGCCTGTGAGAGTCTCAGCACTCCTCATACTCTGTGACCCCTAGGCCTGCAGCGTCCAGACACAGCACACCCAGGGGTGGGAAATTAGTTAAAAGACCAATATAAAAGAGAATTTCAAATCGCTCTGCCAATAACCGCTAGTTTTCAGTTTCCCCCTCTCAGACCACTCCCAGACAGTCCTTGACAAATTCTTGCTCTTTGCTAAGAAGCTATTTTATGTTTCTTTTTGACCATTTTCATTGTAAACAATCACAGTAAGGTACTTAATTGTTACTCACTAATGATTTGATATTGAGATAAAAACGGCTGCATTGGACCTTTAAACTGTTGCTTGACGTATAATACGACTAAACCCTACTCTTGGGTTATTAGAGGTATAATCATTATCCAATATTACAATTCTAGTCTAGTGGGTGTGTGGATGTTACAGTACATACCCCCTTCCTGGCAGACAGGTTCAGGTACAGGTCTCTTCCAATCTCACACAGGTGCTATAGGAGAGGTAGAGTGGTTTCTCCTACTGAGTCCCCATGCACTATGTGGGTCTGTGCCAGGCACTGAGTGTAGTATTGAGCAGTGAGGCTGGGCTGCCTGTAGTAATGAGTGTCTAAGGACCATTACCCCAATTTGCATAAGCACAGCACTTTGATGCAGAGAGGTAGATGTGAACTTTTGGTCTGACGTGTGCCACTGAGGCTTTCAGCAGGATCCCTCCCTATGCTACAACACACTCATTTTAGTCCTTTCTTTCTGAATTACATTTTACATTTGAGTCATTTAGCAGACACTCATATCCAGAGCGACGTACCGTAGGGTGCATGCATTTTCATACTATTTAATGAATGGCTTTAACTCTGGGCCTCTCTCACTTGGACAGTTACTATCAACTTACCAAATTGTCCAGTATAGGTTCTTACTTACTTAGCCTATTCAGATTCCCACATCATTGATGACTGACCGGGCTTATCTTTCTTCTTTAGGAGCAATATCCATCATAATGGCCAATGGCATTGTTGATATTTTCTAAATATGACATTGTTTATCCTTTCTGCTCCCTGTTGAATGGTCTGCCAGAAGGACAAATGAAGGGCCTCTCTTAGAGACAGAGCAGCTACAAATGACATTCTGACATCTATTGTTGGAGTAATATGTGGATGTTTTCATCCTTTTTTAATTCCAGTAATATTGTTTCCGGCAGTAATCTCTCCACTAACGAGATGAGCAAAGGACAATATGATAAGAAGCGTGGACTCCAGTGATTTGCTGATGCTGTTGTTAAGCCGACAACACCGAGGATGATGAAGCCTTACCATTATAACGTGGTGTGGCGTTGCAAAACACGTCGCAGCACAGCGGCAGCTTAGTATTCTCTCTCCATAATGTACATCACGTAACCCAGCCCTCATGTAACAGTCATAACTCAGTGTAATGTGAAGGGTGAGATGTCTCCCTCCCTGACCACTCTGGCTGTGGGCCTTTAGGCACTTCCAGGGCAGCTCAGTTTCCTTTCATCACCTATTAGAACCAGATGAGCCCCCAGGCCCAAGCCCCCAATCCCAAACCCCAGCTTTCAGCCCCCAGTCCCCAGCCCCTCAGCCCCAGCCCCGGCTCCATCTTAATCGTTTGGAGCGTGTGCAACTAAAACCAGATGTGAGCAAGCTGCTGTCGCCAATGAGGTAGAGCCAACTGGAGGAGAACCCTAATGGGCCTGCGGTGTGTTTATCATGACTGGGGCATGTTGTGCTTGCTAACACACATTCCGCACTATTAAGTCAGCGTGATTGGATGTCACTGGTAGTAAAGCAGAGCAGAGGCTCATATACTGGCATTATAGTTTGATATAAAAACATGGATCCCGAGTGTTGTTTTCATTACGCGCAGCGGAGCCTGTCACTCACAATCATACTGAGATTTATAGCCCAGGAGTGATCTCAGAAAGATACTGCTGTAATGAGAAACAGAACAGAGAGGACCACTCCCTGACACACACACACACACACGCACGCACGTGCACACGCACACACACACACACACACACACACACACACACACACACACACACACACACACACACACACACACACACACACACGCACACGCACGCGCACGCGCACGCGCACACACACACACACACACACACACACACACACACACACACACACACACACACACACACACACACACACACACACACACACACACACACACACACACAAGAAAACAAACGCACACACATGCTGGTCCTGGGTATAACATGACATAAGACCACTGTCTTCCAATGATACTCTCTCTCTGTCTTCCTCTCCTGTTTTCTCTCTGTGCATGCTGCTCAACCCCTGGTCCCTCTCCCAGGCGTCCTGTGTGTGTGTCTGTGTGTTTATGCTGTCTGGCCCGGTGCTAACAGGCCAGGGATCTCCATTGTCTATTCTCTCTTTGCGTTGCTGTCTGTCCCTGTGCATTCAGCGCCTAATCTTGCCAGGCAGCTCCAGCCCCATGATATCAAGAGCAGAACTTCCTCTGACCTTTGTGACTGAATGACCTTTGACCCCCCTATCCCCCCATCTGCCCATAAATGCAGCTATGTTATGTAGTCCAAGGTTGGCTGTCTTTGGGAAGGAGCTAAGCTTTTGCAATGGGAGCTATACTGAACAAAAATATAAATGCAACATTTCAATGATTTTACTGAGTTACAGTTCATATAAGGAAATCAGTCAATTTTATAAATGTATTAGGCCCTAATCTATGGATTTCACATGACTGGGCAGGGGTGCAGCCATGGATGGGTCTGGGAGGGCCAGGCCCACCCGCTGGGGAGCCAGGACCTGCCAATCAGAGTTTTTCCACACAAAGGGGCTTTATTACAGACATAAATACTCCTCAGTTTCATTAGCTGTCCGGGTGGCTGGTCTCAGATGATCCTGCAGGTGAAGAAGCCAGATGTGGAGGTTGTTGGCTGGCGATGTTATATGTGGTCTGCAGTTGTGAGGCCTGTTGGATGTACAGCCAAATTCTAAAACGACGTTGGAGGCAGCTTATGATAGAGAAATTAACATAACATTCTCTGGCAACAGCTCTGGTGGACATTCCTGCAGTCAGCATGCCAATTGCACGCTCCCTCAAAACTTGAGAGATCTGTGGTATTGTTTTGTGTGATAAATCTGCACATTTTACAGTGGCCTTTCATTGTACCCAGCACAATGTGCACCTGTGTAATGATCATGATGTTTAGTCAGCTTCTTGATATGGCACACCTGTCAAGTGGATGGATTATCTTGGCAAATGATAAATGCTCACTAACAGGGATGTAAAGAAATGATGCACAAAATTTGAAAGAAATAAGCATTTTGTGCGTATGGAAAATGTCTGTGTTCTATTATTTCAGCTCATGAAACATGGGACCAACACTTTACATGTTGCATTTATATTTTTGTTCAGTTCATATATAGAGCTGTTGCAATGAGTATTTATCCATCCTGCTAATTATTACATCACCCAAGTGTGGAAGTGAGCCATCAGCCATTGAGGATTCTTTATAATATCTCTATCCTCAACGACATTGTAACAGAATAAAGAGGACCCCCTCAGCCCTTAGTTAATGGTATGTTCTTTTCCTTAAAGCTGAAATACATCTGTCAGGGTGATATGATAGAGCTAAAACCATGAACTTCTCTCCTCTCTGAAGTCAACATTTCTCGCATCTCTCCTGGATTTCTCTTCTCTGTTATTCTATTTGTCTCTCAGTCTCATAGCCCTCTGTACACAATCTCTCCGCCCCGCAACAGTTTACAATTAAGATTAGCCCGTAAAATGGAGGATGGACAAACCCTTAGTCTGGTCGGGGGATCTGAGCCGCAATAAATGAGATTAAAGAGGATGCAATAAATAAATAGTAATGAGGGCAATAAAGAAGATAGCATATCACATGTTTCCATACAGGCCTCCTGGGCTCATGTAATAACCCATTCCAAATTGATCTTGATTGAAAGTCCCTTTTTTCTTCCATTAATTTAGTGGTCAATTGACAAAAAGGTCCAGCTCTGTGAGCACTTTATTTATTACCTCACGAACCTTGTAAATTGACCCTGTGATTTTGTCCTGGGTATGTGTATGTGCTTGTACGTATTCGTCGTATGCGTCTATTCTTGGTTTCTGCATGTGTCTGTGAAGCTTGTGCATAAACATAAAGGTTTATACATCCCTGTGTTTTTCCCATGAAATGAGTAGTCTGAATTCTAATGTGGAGTATTCTACTAAATTAAAGCCTTTCGAAGCTTAGCTGGGTGGTTACAGTTCTATCGACCAGGGAAACGGTCCATTCCTCCTTCTCGAGATCAATATGATGGGGGTTTGTTGCTCCCCCGACGCTCTGCATTTCAACAAGCTAGACAAATAGATGTTGCACTTTAATTTGGTGTGAATTTCAGAAAACATTCATATTCATTCATTTTCCTCTTTCATTTTCTATTTTCTTAACAACCGCATGCCGAGACACTAGGACAGACACTATGGTGTTCATGAATAAACTGTGTAGTAATTCTCTCTCTCTGCCCGGCAGCAGCTCCTTTCATTCATCAGAATGGACTCCTTCAAACTCTCCCACTCAGAGACAGGCTCGACTATTCATTGTGCCGCCGGTCGGAGACAGAGCTATTCATTCCATCACAGACAGAGAGAGCCGAGTAAATATCGGCGGCAGGGCTGGACAAAGCAGATCTTCAAGAGGAATTGCTTGTCTCTTACGAGCTGCAGCCCAAGGAGGTCAGACCAGACGTATCATCGCTGCTCATTTGTGGGGGAGACTTTGGAGGTGGCCTGTCCTGCCTGAGTATGCAGTCTGTCTATGTGCCAGGGAGACTCCGGTCGAGACTCCTGCATTGATTGTGTCCTGAGCACTGTGGCCTGTAGCTGATGGATGAATGGTGCTGTCTCATGTTATCTGAACTCCCTGACCTCTGTGTGGCTGACTGACAGGGAGGAGAGAGGATCAGAGAGGAGGTATAAATGTCTAGACCATCGCCCGGAGCTCGTGGCCACCCTATGGCTTTTCCTCAGAGCTTAGGAAGAGCTGGAGATCGAATTCCATTGTTCTCAGACACAGATGTGGCTCAGATCTAGGAGGGAGGGATCTGATTAGTCTGACTGAGTGATTGAGGATGAAGGGATGAGGAGGAGAGATGTAGGAGGAGGATGGGAGTAGGAAACAGATAAGGGGTGATTGGATGGATGAAATGGTGCATGGTAGCTATAGATTTGTGCAGCCTAAACCTTTGTTGCTCGTGCACTGTAAATTGTATAATATGCTGAACAATAGAATGTGGTTTCCCCTCAATTCAAACACTGACAAAGAATGTTCTAGTTATGTGGAAATCTATTTACTTTATATGACTGTTTCTGCTTGTTTAAGCAGGGAGCAGCCTTCCCAGTACAAACATAAAGGCAGCTCATGTTTCTGTGTTTATTCCTCATTCCCACTGTGGCAGACCGCAGAGACAGTCCCCCGGTGGCCTCGCTCCGTCTGAGACGCCATCTTACATTCCACAACAATGCATGATGGGAAGGGGATGTCAGCTGAGGCAATAGAAACATGCACTGAGGTGGTACCTCACTGCCAGCAGTTCCAACCACCCGCCGTGAGAAAATTCCCATGTACCCCCCCCCCCTCTTCCAACAAGCCCAATTTTCCCACTCCACCACCACAAAGAATGAGAGCCATAGGGCCCTCTATGTTCACATTGCTCAGCTAGCTGCTTCCTATGATTTGTGGTCACGACATGCACATTATGGTTGTATGATTACATCTGGCCCCAACGTCTCTCTCCCTCTCACAACCAAGACTTCCCACAATGCTGCTGAAACAGACGAATAAGCAGCCACACACACCACCTAATGAAATCAGTTTTATTGCCCATGTTTTCTTCCTTCATAATTCCGATGAAAGCAATAGGTGGAGGTTACGTCATTGTAGAAACTCTGGTTTAATATAATACGTTTCCATTTATAGATGTTTATTTCTATCTACTGTATGTTTCTACTGTATTTGGAGAGTCTATGGTTCGTTGCAGTACTATGCCTGACTCTTTTCATGAAACCTACATTACAGTAAGGCTGAGTCACAGTAGCCAAACTGTACCACTAGTCCCATCTCACTCCTCTGGTGGAGCCAATCTCTCTCAGAGGAAATGAGAATACCACATTTAGTTTTTGCTGAGGTTGGACTTACATTTCCCAAAAATAAAGAAAAGTGTATTTAAGACAAGAAGGGAAGCGATGGCAGTGAACTTTGCTTCAGAGTCAACTTTTTTTTACCTTGTCAGCGTTTGCCATTTCTGTAACAGTGTATTTCCTGTTGTGTATTTCATCCAGACACTCCCATATTGACTCAACCATAACCCGATGGTACAAAAAACCACTTGTAATCGATCTCAGGCTGTAGCTTCCTGTCACGTCCTGACCTTAGTTCCTTTTTATGTCTCTATTTTAGTTTGGTCAGGGCGTGAGTTGGGGTGGGCATTCTATGTTTTGTGTTATATTTCTAGGTGTTTGGCCTGGTATGGTTCCCAATCAGAGGCAGTTGTCAATCCTTGGTCTTCTCCTTCTCCCGACAACAGACGTTACACTTCCCCAAACAGTCCCTTGTGCCTGGGCAAAGCAACAACACAACTGCAAAACAACTTCAAAATATTTTCTCTGTGGGCATTCTGTCTTCTTTTCCACCAAACTTTTAACCTAAATCGAATGACATGGTGAAATATTTTGTTGATTTCACGTTGAATTGACGTTAGCTGACAACTAATCAAAATGTCAATCAAAACTAGACGTTGAAATGAGGTCTATGTACAGTGGGTAGGAATCTGGCAATCCCACCCTCTCTTAGACTCTCAGTCTTGGCAGCTGTTCTCTGCAGTTTATTATTGTTTGTGAAGTTATAGTTGTCATCAAAACTTAATATCCATGGGAAGTGGACGACCGGATATGATTAAGTCAACACATGCCAGTGATGTTGTTTCAACTATTTCCTGGAGTTTATTTACTCTTAACCTTATGGTGAGACTGAACAGAGGTTGGAAGTTTGTGAAGGCTATGATTAAGGCCTCCTAAAACTGCGTGGCCTTGTTGCAATGAAATAAACTTCTGGATTATCCTGGATTGCAAGTTGAAATTGGATACCATGAAAAGGGAAAATGATGTTAGAAAGACAGGTCTAACTGAAAAGGCTAGTTTCCCTATCAGAGTACATTTAAATAACCAGTCACAAATGCATTTTCAGTCAATCCCTTTATGACGACTCTTTAGATATATAAAGATGTGGCGTAGCTTGCTACGGTAATGTAGTCCAGTCTCTTGTTATTCTTGCAGTCAGCTGGAAATAAATTGTAAGTCTTAAATAATAGGCTGGACACTTACAGCGAAGGTCCCTTGGCTTTGTGTGCGCATAACTGCTGTATTGAACACTCATTGGTAGCTGTGTATGACCTCTGACTCATGTCCTCTCTTAGCCTTGGTGACAGTGACGGTAAGTAGCCAAGGCTGTGTTTACAGGAGCGGAGCTGCAAAGACCCAGGCGAGGTGTCGCTGCCAGACTCAAAGCTGACTTTCAGAACTTACCCATGCGACAAGTAGGACACAGGCCAGAGAAGAGTGCACACATACAGGCAAACACAAGCAAACCTATGTGGACCTTTCACAAAAAATAAAAAAAGTTTTTTTTTTTTCACCTTTATTTAACCAGGTAGGCCAGTTATGAACAAGTTCTCATTTACAACTGCAACCTGGCCAAGACAAAGCAAAGCAGTGCGACATAAACAACAACACAGAGTTACACATGGGATAAACAAACGTACAGTCAATAACACAATAGAAAAATCTGTATACAGTGTGTGCAAATGAAGAAGGAGGTAAGCCAATAGTGGCGAAGTAATTACAATTTAACAATTTACACTGGACTGATATATGTGCAGATGAGGATGTACAAGCATAAATACTGGTGTGCAAAAGAACAGAAAAACGAAAAACAAATATGAGGATGAGATAGGTTGGATGGATGGGCTATTTACAGATGGGCTGTGTACAGCTGCAGCGATCGGTAAGCTGCTCTGACAGCTGATGCTTAAAGCTAGTGAGGGAGATATAAGTCTCCAACTTCTGTGATTTTTGCAATGTTGGCTTTGGGGATGATCAGTGAAATATACCTGCTGGAGCGCGTGCTACGGGTGGGTGTTGCTATGGTGACCAGTGAGCTAAGATAAGGCGGAGCTATACCTAGAAAAGACTTATAGATTACCTGGAGCCAGTGGGTTTGGGTGACGAATATGTAGCGAAGACCAGCCAACGAGGGCATACAGGTTACAGTGGTGAGTAGTATATGGGGCTTTGGTGACAAAACGGATGGCACTGTGATAGACTGCATCCAATTAGCTGAGTAGAGTGCTGGAGGCTAATTGATAAATTACATCACCGAAGTCGAGAATTGGTAGGATAGTCAGTTTTACAAGGGTAAGTTTGGCAGCATGAGTGAATGAGGCTTTGTTGCGAAATAGGAAGCCGATTCTAGATTTAACTTTGGATTGGAAATGCTTAATGTGAGTCTGGAAGGAGAGTTTACAGGATAGCCAAACGCCTAGGTATTTATAGTTGTCCACATATTCTAAGTCAGAACCGTCCAGAGTAGTGTTGCTAGGTGGGCGGGAGGGTGCGGGCAGCGATCGATTGAAGAGCATGCATTTCGTTTTACTAGCAGGCCACAGAAGGAGTGTTGTATGGCGTTGAAGCTCGTTTGGAGGTTAGTCAACACAGTGTTCAAAGAAGGGCCAGGGGTATACAGAATGGTGTCATCTGCGTAGAGGTGGATCAAAGAATCACCTGCAGCAAGAGCAACATCGTTGATATATACAGAGAAAAGAGTCGTCCCGAGAATTGAACCCTGTGGCACCCCCATAGAGACTGCCAGAGGTCCGGACAACAGGCCCTCCGATTTGACACACTGAACTCTATCTGAGAAGTAGTTAGTGAACCAGGCGAGGCAGTCATTAGAGAAACCAAGGCTATTAAGTCTGCCGATAAGAATTCGGTGATTGACAGAGTCGGAAGCCTTGGCCAGGTCGATGAAGATGGCTGCACAGTACTGTCTTTTATCGATGGCGGTTATGATATCGTTTAGGACCTTGAGCGTGGCTTAGGTGCACCCGTGACCAGCTCGGAAACCAGAATACATAGTGGAGAAGGTATGGTGGGATTCAAAATGATCTGTGATCTGTTTGTTCACTTGGCTTTCGAAGACTAGAAGGGCAGGGCAGGATGGATATAGGTCTATAACAGTTTTGGTCTAGAGTGTCTCCTCCTTTGAATAGGGAGATGACCGCGGCCGCTTTCCAATCTTTAGGAATCTCAGACAATATGAAAGAGAGATTGAACAGACTAGTAATAGGGGTTGCAACAATGGCGGCAGATAATTTTAGGAAGAGAGGGTCCAGATTGTCTTGCCCAGCTTATTTGTAGGGATCCCGATTTTGCAGCTCTTGCAGGTCAGCTTGCAGACAGACATGCATGCACAAATGTTGACCTGGCGTACTGTATTCAGACATGTAAACAAACGTGGGCAACACATACTGAAACTGTACATAAAATCTGAAAATATATATGAACATTTGAACGAGTCACGTCTTCTCGTAAGATTTACATGTTTCACAGCTCTTAATGTGAGAGGGTAAACAAACACTTGTGCAGCTTCCATGTCTCTCCACTCTCAGACGGTAGCAGCAGGGCATAAGGCAAGGCAATGATAAGTAAGGTTATCGTCTACAGTAGAAGGGAGGAATTTGAGTTTTAGCTAATTGATGTAATAATCACCTACTGTCAGTGGTGTAGTGGAGGGTATACACAGGTATGTCTTATGCCCACTTCTTTTTCAGTGGGCATTGCGTATACTCACTTCTTAATCCCCACGATTCGTATCAAAGTAGTGTAGTGGAGGTATTCAGACCCTTTGTTACGGCGTTCTTCGTTTGTCGAAAGAGATTCGGACCGAAATGCAGCGTGTTGGTTACTCATGTTTTTAATAGACAAATGACGATACATGAAATAACAAAAACAACAAACGGAACGTGAAAAACCTATACAGCCTGTCTGGTGAACACTAACACAGAGACAGGAACAATCACCCACGAAATACAAAGTGAAACCCAGGCTACCTAAATACGGTTCCCAATCAGAGACAACGAGAATCACCTGACTCTGATTGAGAACCGCCTCAGGCAGCCAAACCTATGCAACACACACCCCTAATCAGCCACAATCCCAATAACTAAAAAACCACACTAAGAATTACAACAAACAATAAACCCATGTCACACCCTGGCCTGACCAACTAATTAACTAAAACACAAAATACTAAGACCAAGGCGTGACACCCTTTGACTTTTTCCACATTTTGTTACGTTACAGCCTTATTCTAAAATGGATTAAATACATTTTTTCCTCATCAATCTACACACAATACCCCATAATGATCAAGCAAAAACACATTATTTACATAAGTATTCAGACCCTTTGCTATGCCACTCAAAATTGACCTCAGGTGCATCCTGTTTCCATTCATCATTATTGAGATGTTTCTACAACTTGATTATTGAGTCCATCTGGGGTAAATTCAGTTGATTGGACATGATTTGGAAAGACACACAGCTGTCTATTTAAGGTCCCACAGTTGACAGTGCATGTCAGAGCAAAAACCAAGCCATGAGGTCGAAGGAATTGTCCATAGAGATTCGAGACAGAATTGCGTCGAGACAAAGATCTGGGGAAGGATACCAAAATATTTCTGTAGCATTGAAGGTCCCCAAGAACACAGTGGCATCCATTGTTGTTAAATGGATGACGTTTGGAACCACCAAGACTCTTCCTAGAGCTGGCCACCCAGTCAAACTGAGCAATTGGGGGAAGGAGGGCCTTGGTCAGGGAGGTGACCAAGAACCCGATGGTCACTCTGAGAGCTCCAGAGTTCCTCTGGGGGAGATGGGAGAACCTTCCAGAATGACAACCATCTCTGCAGCACTCCACCAATCAGGTGGAAGCCACTCCTCAGTAAAAGGCACATGACAGCCCACTTGGAGTTTGCCAAAAGGCACCTAAAGACTCTCAGACCATGAGAAAGAAGATTCTCTGGTCTGATGAAACCAAGATTGAACTCTTTGCCCTAAATGCAAAGCATCACGTCTGGAAGGAACCTGGCACGATGCCTACGGTGAAGCATGGGGGTCGCAGCATCATGTACGTGGTCACGTCTTTCAGTGGCAGGGACAGGGAAACTAGTCAGGATTGAGGGAAAGATGAACATTGAGATATTTTAAGATAACAAAGTGCCACAGATGCGGCCGCTACTTAGGACACAGGCTCTCCTTCTCCATGGCTGATGTAAGACATTTACGAGTGTTAACCCATGCAAGGCTGCCAGCCCAGACAGCATCCCTAGCCGCACCCTTAAAGCATGCGCAGACCAGCTGGCTGGAGTGTTTACAGACATTTTCAATCCCAGTCTGCTGTCCCTACTTGCTTCAAGATAGCCACCATTGTTCCTGTACCCAAGAAAGCAAAGGTAACAACTAAATTACTATCGCTCCGTAGCACTCACAAAGTCATCATGAAGTGCTTTGACTGGCTAGTTAAAGATCATATCACCTCTACCTTACCTGACACCGTAGACCCACTTCGAATTTGCTTACCGCCCCAATAGATCCACAGACAACGCAATCGCCATTGCACTGCACAGTTCCCTATCCTATCTGGACAAGAGGAATACCTATTTAAGAATGCTGTTCATTGACTATAGCGCAGCGTTCAACACCATAGTACCCTCCAAGCTCATCATTAAGCTCGGGTCCCTGGGTCTGAAGCCTGCCCTGTGCAACTGGGTCCTAGACTTTCTGATGGTCTGCCCCCAGGTGGTGAAGGTAGGAAACAACACCTCCACTTTGCTGATCCTCAACAGAGGGGCCCCACAAGGGTGCGTGCTCAGCTTCCTCCTGTACTCACTGTTCACCCATGACAGAGTGGCCATGCACGTCTCCAACTCAATCATCAAGTTTGGAAATCTTCAAGTTCTTCTGCGTACACATCACAGACGATCTGCAATGGTCCACCCACACTGACAGTGTGATGAAGAAGGCACTGACAGCGCCTTTTCAACCCCAGGAGGCTGAAGAAAGGGGAGGTGATGTAAATAATACTCTGAACCCTCAAGACATTATTTCCTAGAGGTCTTAATGTTGAAATGCCTATGTATGTTATGTTGTAAATTTGACCATGAATTATGCCGCTATTTCAGATTACTCTGATGTTTTTCTTGCGCTGTACCCAATGATTTATGAAAACTTGTTTGGTAGGTCGATGTCCTCATTGTGGTTTTACAGACGTGTTTAATATGTTTTATGTACACACTTTATTTTAATATTTATGAAATGCATATTGTTATATTTGGTAGCACTTATTTATTTTCCTTCGACTCCAACCCCATTCGATGCGTGGAAAGGAAGTGGGGGGGGGGGGGCTAGGTCTGCATAAGGGTGCTAATTAAAAAAAAACTCACAAAAGCTCTGATGTAGGCCGTGAGGTTAATACGTAAAGCTCTGATGAAGGCCGTGAGGTCGATATGTAAAGCTCTGACGAAGGCCGTGAGGTCAATACGTAAAGCTCTGAAGAAGGCCGTGAGGTCGATAGGTAAAGCTCTGAAGAAGGCCGTGAGGTTGATAGGTAAAGCTCTGACGAAGGCCGTGAGGTCGGTAAGTAAAGCTCTGAAGAAGGCCGTGAGGTCGATACGTAAAGCTCTGACGAAGGCCGTGAGGTCGATACGTAAAGCTCTGAAGAAGGCCGTGAGGTCGATAGGTAAAGCTCTGAAGAAGGCCGTGAGGTCGATAGGTAAAGCTCTGAAGAAGGCCGTGAGGTCGATAGGTAAAGCTCTGACGAAGGCCGTGAGGTCGGTAAGTAAAGCTCTGACGAAGACCGTGAGGTCGACACAGAAAGCTCTGACGAAGGCCGTGAGGTCGGTAAGTAAAGCTCTGACGAGGGCCGTGAGGTCGATATGTAAAGCTCTGACGAAGGCCGTGAGGTCGGTAAGTAAAGCTCTGACGAGGGCCGTGAGGTCGATATGTAAAGCTCTGACGAAGGCCGTGAGGTCGGTAAGTAAAGCTCTGAAGAAGGCCGTGAGGTCGATAAGTAAAGCTCTGACGAAGGCTGTGAGGTCGATACGTAAAGCTCTGACGAAGGCCGTGAGGTCGACACAGAAAGCTCTGACGAAGGCCGTGAGGTCTTAAGTAAAGCTCTGAAGGGCCGTGAGGTCGATATGTAAAGCTCTGAAGAAGGCCGTGAGGTCGATATGTAAAGCTCTGACGAAGGCCGTGAGGTCGATACGTAAAGCTCTGACGAGGGCCATGAGGTCGATAAGTAAAGCTCTGACGAAGGCCGTGAGGTCGGTAAGTAAAGCTCTGACGAGGGCCGTGAGGTCGATATGTAAAGCTCTGACGAAGGCCGTGAGGTCGGTAAGTAAAGCTCTGACGAAGGCCGTGAGGTCGATATGTAAAGCTCTGAAGAAGGCCGTGAGGTCGGTAAGTAAAGCTCTGAAGAAGGCCGTGAGGTCGGTAAGTAAAGCTCTGACGAAGGCCGTGAGGTCGGTAAGTAAAGCTCTGACGAGGGTCGTGAGGTCGGTAAGTAAAGCTCTGACGAGGGCCGTGAGGTCGGTAAGTAAAGCTCTGACGAGGGCCGCGAGGTCGGAGTAAAGCTCTGACGAAGGCCGTGAGGTCGACACGTAAAGTTCTTACGAAGGCCGTGAGGTCGATACGTAAAGCTCTGACGAAGGCCGTGAGGTCGATACGTAAAGCTCTGACGAAGGCCGTGAGGTCGACACGTAAAGCTCTGACGAAGGCCGTGAGGTCGATACGTAAAGCTCTGACGAAGGCCGTGAGGTCGATACGTAAAGTTTATTAAAGAGCAGTGATAATATCTAGAGCAGTGTGCGGGTTCCTTATTTTTTCTCAGTCAATGCCATTCCATCATTGCTCGTCCTAATATTTATGATTCATAATAAAAAAAATACTTTTAGATTTGTGTATATTGTTGTGAATTGCTAGATACTACTCTACTGTTAGAACTAGAAACACGGGCATTTCGCTAAACCCTTAATAATATCTTCTAAATTTGTGTATGTGACCAATACAATTTGATTGATTTGATTTGACCAACCTCCTATGTTCAGAGTGTACGTTACTGTTCCTCATATAATTTTTCACACAGGGCGCATTTCCTTCGCCAGGCTGGCCATTTCGATAAAATGTGAATATACCTACTACTCCAGGCACCACTACACCACTGCTTACTGTATGCATGTCTGGTGTTGATACGAGTGCTACTGTGTGTGATGAATTGAGTGCTAACAAGCAGCTAATGTGGGGGGGGGGCTAGGTCTGCATAAGGGTGCTAATTAAAAAACTCACAAAAGCTCTGATGTAGGCCGTGAGGTTAATACGTAAAGCTCTGATGAAGGCCGTGAGGTCGATATGTAAAGCTCTGACAAAGGCCGTGAGGTCAATACGTAAAGCTCTGAAGAAGGCCGTGAGGTCGATAGGTAAAGCTCTGAAGAAGGCCGTGAGGTTGATAGGTAAAGCTCTGACGAAGGCCGTGAGGTCGGTAAGTAAAGCTCTGAAGAAGGCCGTGAGGTCGATACGTAAAGCTCTGACGAAGGCCGTGAGGTCGATACGTAAAGCTCTGAAGAAGGCCGTGAGGTCGATAGGTAAAGCTCTGAAGAAGGCCGTGAGGTCGATAGGTAAAGCTCTCACGAAGGCCGTGAGGTCGATACGTAAAGCTCTGAAGAAGGCCGTGAGGTCGATACGTAAAGCTCTGACGAAGGCCGTGAGGTCGGTAAGTAAAGCTCTGACGAAGGCCGTGAGGTCGACACGGAAAGCTCTGACGAAGGCCGTGAGGTCGGTAAGTAAAGCTCTGACGAGGGCCGTGAGGTCGATATGTAAAGCTCTGACGAAGGCCGTGAGGTCGATATGTAAAGCTCTGACGAAGGCCGTGAGGTCGATACGTAAAGCTCTGACGAGGGCCATGAGGTCGGTAAGTAAAGCTCAGACGAAGGCCGTGAGGTCGGTAAGTAAAGCTCTGACGAGGGCCGTGAGGTCGATAGGTAAAGCTCTGACGAAGGCCGTGAGGTCGGTAAGTAAAGCTCTGACGAAGGCCGTGAGGTCGATATGTAAAGCTCTGAAGAAGGCCGTGAGGTCGGTAAGTAAAGCTCTGAAGAAGGCCGTGAGGTCGGTAAGTAAAGCTCTGACGAAGGCCGTGAGGTCGGTAAGTAAAGCTCTGACGAGGGTCGTGAGGTCGGTAAGTAAAGCTCTGACGAGGGCCGTGAGGTCGGTAAGTAAAGCTCTGACGATGGCCGTGAGGTCGATATGTAAAGCTCTGACGAAGGCCGTGAGGTCGATACGTAAAGCTCTGACGAAGGCCGTGAGGTCGATATGTAAAGCTCTGACGAAGGTCGTGAGGTCGGTGAGTAAAGCTCTGACGAAGACCGTGAGGTCGATATGTAAAGCTCTGAAGAAGGCCGTGAGGTCGGTAAGTAAAGCTCTGAAGAAGGCCGTGAGGTCGGTAAGTAAAGCTCTGACAAAGGCCGTGAGGTCGGAGGTCGGGAGGTCGTAGTAAGTAAAGCTCTGACGAGGCCGTGAGGTCGGTAAGTAAAGCTCTGACGAGGGCCGTGAGGTCGGTAAGTAAAGCTCTGACGAGGGCCGCGAGGTCGCTACGTAAAGCTCTGACGAAGGCCGTGAGGTCGACACGTAAAGTTCTTACGAAGGCCGTGAGGTAATACGTAAAGCTCTGACGAAGGCCGTGAGGTCGATACGTAAAGCTCTGACAAGGCCGTGATTCGATACGTAAAGCTCTGACGCAGGCCGTGAGGTCGATACGTAAAGCTCTGACAAGTCCGTGGGTCCACTACGTAAAGTTTATTAAAGAGCAGTGATAATATCTAGAGCAGTGTGCGGTTCCTTAGCGCCATGTCAATGCCATTCCATCATTGACCCCTAATATTTATGATTCATAATAAAAAAAATACTTTTAGATTTGTGTATATTGTTGTGAATTGCTAGATACTACTCTACTGTTAGAACTAGAAACACGGGCATTTCGCTAAACCCGTAATAATATCTTCTAAATATGTGTATGTGACCAATACAATTTGATTGATTTGATTTGACCAACCTCCTATGTTCAGAGTGTACGTCACTGTTCCTCATATAATTTTTCACACAGGGCGCATTTCCTTCGCCAGGCTGGCCATTTCGATAAAATGTGAATATACCTACTACTCCAGGCACCACTACACCACTGCTTACTGTATGCATGTCTGGTGTTGATACGAGTGCTACTGTGTGTGATGAATTGAGTGCTAACAAGCAGCTAATGTGTTTTTATGCAAAAAGTCAGTTATCCACACTCTGATATTTGGTAGTCTCCTAACAAGTTTTACCCCACTGTAAAGCATAAGTAATAGATGAATCCGTTGATTTAGGTTATGGGCAGGCACTCCTAAAATAGACATGAGGGAGGGAGGACAGTACGGCATTCAGCCTTTCCCCTAACTGACCTCCTGATGTGGCTCCTGATAAAAAGATGATAATCAAGCATTTTACATAAGCAGGAGATTGCGCTGGATTATGATGGGCAACGTACACGACACGCGTGCACGTGTAAACACCGACATGGACGTCGCACACACCCACACAGTACAGCCATGAAAGCAACAATTCACAACCAATAACACTCCTGATTCTAGTAATGACTACACCACTACACCACTGCCTACTGTATACATGCCTAGTGTTGATAGTAATTACTAAAACCAGGGTCTCTTCAACCTCAGGAGGGTGAAGAAAATTGGCTTGGCCCCTAAGACCCTCACAAACTTACTGATGCACAATTGAGAGCATCCTGTCGGGCTGTATCACCGCCTGGTACAGCAACTGCACCACGCTCAACCCCACCACCACATCAACCACCTGACCCATTGCCTTCTCACCCCACTATCATCCAGAAGGCAAGGTAAGTACAGGTGCATCAAAGCTGGGACAGAGAGAAAGAAAAACAGCTTCTATCTCAAGGCCATCAGACTGTTAAATAGCCATCAATAGCCAGTTACAACCCGGTCTTTCAACCCTGCACCTTAGTGGCTGCTGCCCTATATACATAGACATGGAATCACTGGTAACTTTAATAATGGAACACTAGTCACTTTAATTATGTTTACATATTGTTTTAGTCATCTCATATACTGTATTCCATTCTACTATATTTTTGTCAATGCCACTCCAACATTGCTGGTCCTAATATTTATATATTTCTTAATTCCATTTTTTACTTTTAGATTTGTGTGTATTGTTGTGTATTGTTAGATATTACTGCACTGTTGGAGCTAGAAACAGAAGCCTTTCGCTACACCTGCAATAACATCTGCTAAATATGCGTATGTTACCAATAACATTTGATTTGATATAATCACCACATGGTTCTGACACCTTACTGGGAGATCATGGTTTGTGAACGAACGCACACATCAATATATAGCAGTGTAGCAGTGTATTGAGAGCGAGATGAAAAGGAAGAGTGCGAGACAGACTTTGTTGTTTTCTCTGGTAGGGACGAGGAAGTGGTGTGAGCCAGGGGTGTGGGAACGCCAAGCCCAGCAGTCGGGGCTCAGCAGGATGGCCCAAGGCCTCCTTGGCAGGACACAGGCAAAGGGGATTATGGGAAATTACACGGGATTAGAACAGGGCATCTAATGCCCTCATCCTGCGGGACATTTTCATCAAGGAGCAGGCCATCTGACGGACAGAGAGAAAAAAACAGCAGACCCTCTTTTCCAGCTCCCTGGATTAGACCTTGCAAAACCGTATTTTTTCTCCTTTGTGTTGCTCATGAAAGCTGGCGCCTCTCAAAGCAATTGACCGTTCACACAGAGAGAATAAAATAAGATGGTGAAAAGCTTGATAATTGTAGTGGTGTTGGGGGTCGTGGGGAGGGAAATCCTGCTGTTTAAATTGTGATTAGATTGAATGCCCACTGTCCCCACTTTCCTGAGGGATTGGAGAGCAGAGAGCGCACAGAGCTGTGGAGAGCAGAGGCCTTGGTGGAATAGGGCCGGGTACTAAGTAGCATGAGCCCAATCACTGGACCCAGAGAGGAGCACTTCCCTGCTGAGAGATCTGTGCCCCTTTTTATTTAAAATATTTGACCATGTTTAGTCCATAGCTCCATGAGGAGGATTCACTTCAGTGAAGAGGATAGTGAAAGGCTGAACTGTCTACTGTATGTGTATGGAGGCACGACTCTGCCAGCAAAGGGCTTGTACCACAACTAAAGTCCTTATTAGTGATCCTGGAGGTGGTTATATACGTGGAATACCTTCAAGATGACCATAATCAGTATGGAGCCGGTGTGCAGGACTGGTTCTTGTCACTTTTGTATTTATTATGGATCCCCAAAGCAGCAGCTACTCATCCTGGGGTGCAGTAAAACTAAGGCAGTTTATACAATTTGAAAACATTACAATACATTCACAGATTTTACCCTCAGGCCCCTATTCCACCACTAACACATATCTACAGTACTAAATCCATGTGTATGTATAGTGCGTATGCTATCGTGTGTGTGTGTGTGTGTGTGTGTGTGTGTGTGTGTGTGTGTGTGTGTGTGTGTGTGTGTGTGTGTGTGTGTGTGTGTGTGTGTGTGTGTGTGTGTGTGTGTGTGTGTGTGTGTGTGTGTGTGTGTGTGTGTGTGTGTGTGTGCATATGTCTGTGTTGCTTCACAGTCCCCGCTGTCCCATAAGGTGTTTTTTAATCTGTTTTGTTAATCAAATTTTACTGCTTGCGACAGTTACTTGATGTGGAATAGAGCTTAATGTAGTCATGGCTCTATGTAGTACTGTGTGCCTCCCATAGTCTGTTCTGGACTTGGGAACTGTGAAGAGACCTCTTGTGACATGTCTTGTGCGGTATGCATGGGTGTCCGAGCTGTGTGCCAGACATGCATTCAACATGTTAATACCTCTCAATTATAAAAGTAAAGTTTCAGCCAGGAGAGATTGACATGCATATTATTAATATCAGCTCTCTGTGTACATCCAAGGGCCAGCCGTGCTGCCCTGTTCTGAGCCAATTGCAATTTCCCTAATTCCTTTTTTGTGGCACCTGACCACATGACTGAACAGTAGTCAAGGTGCGACAAAACTAGGGCCTGTAGGATCTGCCTTGTTGATAGTGTTGTTAAGAAGGCAGAGCATCGCTTTATTAGACACAGACATCTCCCCATCTTAGCTACTACTGCATCAATATGTTTTGACCATGACAGTTTACAATCTAGTGTTACTCCAAGCAGTTTAGTCATCTCAACTTGCTCAATTACCACATTATTTATTACAAGATTTAGTTGAGGTTTAGGGTTTAGTGAGTGTTTTGTTCCAAATACAATGCTTTAAGTTTTAGAAATATTTAGGACTAACTTATTCCTTGCCACCCACTCTGAAACTAACTACAGCTCCTTGTTGCGTGTTGCAGTCATTTCAGTCGCTGTTGTATAGTGTTGAGTCATCTGCATACATAGACACATTGGCCTTACCCAAAGCCAGTGGCATGTCGTTAGTAAAGATTGAAAAAAGCATGGGGCCTAAACAGCTACCCTGGGAAATTCCTGATTCTACCTGATTTATGTTTGAGAGGCTTCCATTAAGGAACACCCTTTGTGTTCTGTTAGACAAGTAACTCTTTATCCACATTATAGCAGGCCATAAAGCCATAACACATACGTTTTCCAGCAGTAGACTATGATCAATAATGTCAAAAGATGCAACGAAATTTTAACAAGAAAGCCCCCACAATAATTGTATCATCAGTTTCTCTCAGCCAATCATCAGTCATTTGTGTAAGTGCTGTGCTTGTTGAGTGTCCATTACTATAAGCATGCTGAAATTTGTTCACTGGAAAATAACATTGTATCTGGTCAAACACCATGTCATCACTAAGTTTGCTTATCTTGCCAATGAAAAAGTAATTAAAGTAGTTTGCAATATCAGTGGGCTTTGTGATGAATGAGCCATCTGATTCAAAAAATGAAGGAGCCGAGTTGGCTTTTTTCCCCAAAAATGTCAATTAAGGTGCCCCAAAGATTTTTTACTATCATTCATCATATAATTTATCTTTGTTGCATAGTGTAGAATATTTTTATTTTTATTTAGTTTAGTCACATGATTTCTTAATTTGCAGTACGTTTGCCAATCAGTTGGGATGCCAGACTTAATTGCCATACCTTTTGCCTCTTCCCTCTCAACCATACAATTTCTCAATTCCTCAACAATCCAAGGGGATTTAACAGTTTTCACAGTCATTTTTTAAAGGGTGTTTGCTTATTAGTAACTGGAATAAGTAGTTTCATAAATGCATCAAGTGCAGCGTCTGGTTGCTCCTCATTACACATCACAGACCAGCAAATATTCTTTACATCATCAACATATGAATCACTATAAAACTTCTTGTATAACCTCTTATACACTAATACCCCATCGCCCCATTTGAACTTACTGGTACGTGTGGAGAAGACTCCATAAAAGGGGCAGAGTGCAGTTCTGCAGCTTTTAAACATACAGAGCATTCAGAAAGTATTCAGACTCCTTGACTTCTTCCACATTTTGTTACATTACAGCCTTATTCTAATATTGATTAAATAGTCCCCCCCCCAATCAATCTACACACAATACCCCATAATGACAAAGCAAAAACAGGTTGTTAGAAATTTTTGCAAATGTACAACCCCCCCCCTGGAAGGATCACATCACATTTATTCAAGTATTCAGACCCTTTACTCTGTACTTTGTTGAAGCACCTTTTGCAGCGATTACAGCCTCAAGTCTTCTTGGGTATGACACTATAAGCTTGGCACATTGGTATTTGGGGAGTTTCTCCCATTATTCTCTGCAGATCCTCTCAAGCTTTGTCGGGTTGGATGGGGAACGTCGCTGTACAATTATTTTCAAATTTCTTCAGAGATGTTCGATCGAGTTCAAGTCCGGTTTCTGGCTCTCAAGGACATTCAGAGACTTGTCCCGAAGCCCCTCCTGCGTTCTCTTGGCTGTGTGAATAAGGAGATTGTCCTGTTGGAAGGTGAATCTTCACCCCAGTCTGAGATCATGAGCGCTCTGGAGTTGTACTTTGCTCCGTTCATCTTTCTCTCGATCCTGACTAGTCTCCAGTGCCTGCCGCTGAAAAACATTGCCACAGCATGATGCTGCCACAACCATGCTTCACCGTAGGAATGGTTTCTCCTCAAGATGTGACACTTGGCATTCAGGCCAAAGAGTTCAATCTTGGTTTCATCAGACCAGAGAATCTTGTTTCTCTTGGTCTGAGAATCCTTTATGTGACCTGTGGCAAACTTCAAGCGGGCTGTCATGTGCCTTTTACTGAGGCTTTTGTCTGGCCACTCTACCATAAAGGCCTGATTGGTAGTGCTGCAGAAATTGTTGTCCTTCTGGAAGGTTATCCCATCTCCACAGATGAACTCTGAAGCTCTGTCAGAGTGACAATCGGGTCTTGTTGACCTCCCTGACCAAGGCCCTTCTTCCCCGATTTCTCTAGATAGAGTCTTGATGGTTCCAATCTTCTTCCATTTAAGAATGATGGAGGCCACTGTTCTTGGAGACCTTCAATGCTGCAGAAATGTTTCGGTATCCTTCCCCAGATCTGTGCATCGACACAATCCTTTCTCGGAGCTCTACGGACAATTCCTTTGACATCAGGGCTTGGTTTTTGCTTTGACATGCACTGTCAACTGTTGGTTACCCTATATAGACAGGTGTGTGTCTTTCCAAATCATGTCGAATCAATTTAATTTACCACAGGTGGACTCCAATCAAGTTGTAGAAACATCTCAAGGATCATGAATGGAAACAGGATACACCTGAGCTCAATTTTGAGTCTCATAACAAAGCATCTGAATACTTATGTAAATAAGATACAGTATTTTTGTTTTTTATTTGTAATAAATTTGATAACATTTCTAAACATTTTTTTGCTTTGTCGTTATGGGGTATTGTGTGTAGATTGATGAGGAAAAAATAAAATCCATTTTAGAATAAGGCTATAACATAACAAAATGTGGAAAAAGGAAAGGGGTCTTAATAGTTCCAAATGCACTGTAGGTTATAAAAACAGATGGCTTTATTTAAAAATATATATATATTTAACTAGGCAAGTCAGTTATGAACAAATTCTTATTTACAATGACGGCCTACCAAAAGGCAAAAGGCCTCCTGCGGGGACGTGGGCTGAGATTAAAAATAAAAATAAATTAAATAAAAACGTAATAAAAATGTAATTCGATAAATTAAACTGCCACTCCGATCATCCTAATGATTGTTTGTGTTTTGAACACACGGAGAGAGCCCTCCTTGGCTTATGTATTCCTGAGGCTGGCAAGAGGTGAAAAAAAGGAATACTGTGTCTTTATAAGCCCAAATAAAAAGTTGATGATATTTTTTATATTACAGTTGCATTGTATTGCCTACACTGGCAAGCATCATTTCCCCCATGACGTGTAAAGTCCTATTCTCGACAACCTGTGTGGGGCTATTGAATGAATCCATGAAGGAGCCATTCTCTAACCTTGTAATGGTTTACATGGCCATTAAATCAGAGTTACAGTCCAGTATATAGACATTTATTGTGGGCCGCTAACTAATAAGCTATTAAACCTTGAGAGAGAAAAAGAGCCAGTCTTTGAATTCCAGAGTTAGGTGGAGAACAATTCTTAAATGTAACTTATGCAGCATGACATGATTAATGAACATACATACTAAAGCCCACACAGTCCAAATTCGATAGGCCTCATAAGTTTAACGAGTTCAAATGCTTACACTTTTATGTGGACATGTGCTTATAACTAGATGCTTTTGTGTGACATCATAAAGCAACCATGCAAAAGTCCTTTTGGAAAGTTTAAAATGAGGAAATATGTGTAATCTTATTCAATGGCAAAGGGGAATTTCTCCACCACAAGATATACTTCTGCTTTTGCTATTGGTTAGCTAGCTTCCTCCCTCCTCTCTTGCTCTCTCTCCTCACTTTTTTAGGTTTCAAATGGTCTGATTTGTAGTGCAGAGGGAACCCCTGTAAGGAGCTACTACTTTCCCTGGTCACATGCTGGCCTCTCCCTGGTGTTTTTTTCTCTCTCTCTCTCTCTCTCTCTCTCTCTCTCTCTCTCTCTCTCTCTCTCTCTCTCTCTCTCTCTCTCTCTCTCTCTCTCTCTCTCTCTCTCCCCCCCCTCTCTCTCTCTCTCTCTGCAGACTTAGTAATCTATTTACAGAATGTAAATATTATGCTGAAAGACAGTGGAGTATTTTTTATGGTGAGAGAATATTGTTCACAAACAGAGCACATGCCTTGGTATCCTACTTCAAGAGAAAGCTCAGGACAGGATTTGCCCCTGAGAGGAGGTTGTCATACCTTCTGTATAGTTCATGTGACATACCAGTAACTTGTGTCATATATGTTTCCTGGAGTAGGGGTTTCCCCCTCAGGTACTGTAGGTATTTCCCAATGGTGGAAAAAGTACCCAACTGTCATACTTGAGTAGAAGTAAAAAATAACCTAATGGAAAATGACTCAAGTAAAAGTAAAAGTCACCCAGTAAAATTCTACTTGAGTAAAAGCATAAAAGTATTTGGTTTAAAATATACTTAAGTATCAAAAGTAAAAGTATAAATCATTTAAAATTCTTTATTTTAAGCAAACCAGATGGCAACATTTTCTTGTTTCTTAAATGTGCGGAAAGCCACGGCCTCACTCCAACTTTCAGACATAATTTACAAACGAAGCATGTGTGTTTAGTGAGTCCTCCAGATCAGAGGCAGTAGGGATGACCAGGGATGTTCAGTTGAAAAGTGGGTGAATTTGACTATTTTCCTAAATGTAATGAGTACTTTTGGGTGTCAAAGAAATTGTATGGAGTAAAAAGTAAAATATTTTCTTAAGGAATGTATTAAAAGTAGTCAAAAATATAAATAGTAAAGTAAAGTACAGATATCCCAAAAAACGACTTAAGTAGTATTTTTACTTCAGTACTTTACACCGCTGGTATTTCCCTAACCTCAGTTTGTCCTCCTCTGTGTGTCTGTTCGTATCTGCTTTGTCAGTTCATTATCACAGCATTTATAGAGAATCTTTCACACTATCTCTACATGTTTTGTCTGTAATTCACCAATTGCCCCGCAGAGAGGATGTCAAGGGCTGGATGAGAAGTAAATGGGGCATAATATAAACAGTGAAATACTAGAGCTACTTCACTGAGTGTGTGAAGCCCAGAATGACAGTCTCTGATACTATCTGGGTATAAACAACAGCGGCAAACTATCGTATCCTCATCATAACTCTCATACAACCTTAATCAGTCACTCAACCTCTGACAATAAAGGTGTTTCACATAGAGTAGTCAACCTCAGCCCATAACAGCGTATCTGCTGCTTCTCATAAGTGCTGAGTGGATGAGTCACTGCAGTGTGTGTGGTAATATGGGCAAGAGAGACAGGAAGTGACATGTTCTACATAGCTAAAAACAGAAGAGGAGGAAGAAAATACCTAACACTTGAGTTGCCCATCTTGTGAAATTAACAGTATTTAGCATTTTGGTTGCTCCTCTTGTGAAATTCTTGGTATTTTGGCTTCCGTTTGCTTCCTTTTTTAAAACTGTGACGAGGGAGCCAAGGGAGACCTATAATCTTGTCTTATCTTATCCGAAAGTCTTTATGGCATTGTGTAGCACGGATGAAATAAAGTGAGCTTAAGGGGTAAAGCATTACACATTGTCCATCACAAAACAGGACAGGATACGAATACAATGGATATAGAATAAATAAGGTAGTGGACCTGTTAAATATTCACACAAACACACATATGCACACACAAACTGCCAAAACACACACTTAACCTGTGAAAAATCAACATAGTCACAGCTGTGATAGTGTGGCCACTGCACCCCCCTCCCCCTCCCTTTCTCCCCACGTGTTTGCATTCCCTACTGTATGACCTCACCACCCCTGGTCAAATCTCTGCAAGCTCATTGGTTGCCTGCGATGGAACCGCTGATCAGGTCCAAAGATCACAAACTCTTGCCAAGAGTTGACATCAGTGTGTGGAGCTTAGCCAATGGCTGAGAGATGCCTGGACCCCTCTAAAGCAACATGTAATTGGCACACACTCTCCCAGTGTCCCAAGCCATACACACCATGCACAATATGCACAGTGAACTTTCTAGTAACCACGCATTCAAGCCATGAATCCCTCTTCTCTCTTGAAATCACTGGCCACTTTAATAATGGAACACTAGTCACTTTAATAATGTTTACATATTTTGCATTACTCATATGTATATACTGTATTCTATCCTATTCTACTGTATCTTAGTCTATGCCGCTCTGACATTGCTCGCCCAAATATTTATATATTCTTAATTACATTCCATTTCTTAAGATTGTGTGTATTAATAGATATTATTTGTTAGCTATTACTGCACTGTTGGAGCTAGAAACACAAGCATTTCGCTACACCCGCAATAACATCTGCTAAACGCGTATATGTAACACCTATGCGTGTGTAGGTGCATGTACATTTGTGTTTGCCAGATTCAACAGCAGAAAACTTCTGTGTGACTCAGTAGCTTTATGAATGAACTCCATCCCGCTGAGGGAGTGTGTTCAGTGGGAGTCACCTTTGATGGACAGCTCCTCTGAAGTCTATCACATGCAGAGCAATTCCTGGAGCCGCATTTTATTTTGTCAATATGTGTCTGCTTGTTTAAATCTCTAGGGGTGATTTCCATTAGCTATTGAATAGTCTGAATTCCTACATGGCGATAATGAATTGTCTATGAGTGAAAACGGAATCTAGCCAATCAGAGGCCTGCCCGCAAGTTCCCAGGATGCACAGATTTAGCTGAGATTTTGTTTACCCCGTGCTGCTGACTACTATTTTTGTTCCCTCATACAGGAATAATCAAGGCCCACTGCACAACTTTTGTGTATTTTGTATTTTATTCTGAAATATTCTGATTTAACAGGCACCCATACTTCCTGCATCTATTTTTGAGAGTATTTTCAAACACTTATTTCAAATACTATTTTCAAATACCTGGATTAAATGTATACCGAACTAAAATATAAATGCAACATGCAACAATTTCAATGATTTTACTGAGTTACAGTTCATATAAGGAAATCAGTCAATTGAAATACATTAATTAGGCCCTAATGATTTCACATGACTGGGCCTGGTTGAGCCTGGGAGGGCATAGGCCCACCCACGTGGGGAGCCAGGCCCAGCCAATCAGAATTTGTTTTTCCCCACAAAAGGGCTTTATTACAGACAGAAATACTCCTCTGTTTTATCAGCTGTCTGGGTGGCTGGTCTCAGATAATCCTGCAAGTGAAGAAGTCAGATGAGGTCCTGGGCTGGTGTAGTTATCCGTGGTCTGCAGTTGTGAGGCCGGTTGGATGTACTGCCAAATTCTCTAAAAGGATGTTGGAGGTGGCTTATGGTAGAGAAATTAACATACAATTATCATGCAACAGCTCTGATGGACATTCCTAAAGTCAGCATGCCAATTGCACGCTCCCTCAAAATGTAGACATCTGTGGCATTGTGTTCTGTGACAAAACTGGACATTTAAGAGGGGCCTTTTATTGTACCCAACACAAGGTACACCTGTGTAATGATCATGCTGTTCATTCAGCTTATTGATATGCCACGCATTTCAGGTGTGTGGATTCTCTTGTCAAAGGAGAAATGCTCACTAACAGGGATTTAACCAAATTTGTGCACAAAATCTGACCCAATACCATGGTCACGACACAACATGTCCCTCCTCTCACCTCATATACACAGACTGTTAGAACATGGAGAGTAGTTGTGAAGTGACTATGATAATTTTTCTGGGGGCATCAATGGCATCTAGAGGATGAGCTTGACACTTTGTATTTTCTGTCAAGTAAAGTGATGAAATCTATCATGCCTGTAGTGTGTCCATTTTCTTTTTAGAAAAAAGTGTTTGAAAGCGGCATTCAAGATTTGGGGTAAGCCAGTGGACGCTCTGTCAGAAAGTAGAGCAGGTAGGGAAGTTTAAGCTGTCTGTAAACTTCTGTCTGTTTGGGGATTTCTACCGCTGGCTTTCTCTTACTGAGCATGCCCAGAGAACATGGCAATCCAGGGGAATCCAGCATCTACAACAGAAAGTCGCTCCACTAGCTTTTACGTGTTGCTTTCTGTTTCCCCCACTGTTAACACCTCTTTAAAGCTTGAGATTTTATCCTCAAGCAAAGCCATAAATAGAACAAGACCTTGCTTATTAGCCGATATGACAGACGCCTTGTCTCACATTTTATAAAAGAAGCTACTGTTAAAAGGTCAGGGCTGCACAGTATGTGGTAACTCCGTAATGTCTGGGTGACAAACAGGGGCTGAATAATAGGCTTGGGTTAGTCATTACTAGGGGTTGATAGTGCGTGTGTGTCTGGCTGGCTCTGATTTCACTGTACATTAAAGAGCATTAATCCCTTCAAACAGCGCTCTCATGTCATCCTTCCACTGCCCTCCTATTGACACTCTCAGTCCCAGCCTACTGCCCCCGACCAGACTGGTTTGACTGGTGATGTGTGGTTTGGGTGGCATTCACTCATTGTGGGCGGAGCATTCATGCCTGCTGGCTGTCTGGTCAATAGGCTTTGACTCAGCTGCCTGGTTGGCCAATAGGCTTTGATTCAGCTGTCTAGCTGTAGTGTTTACCCATGCAGTAGCAGAGTGGCTATGAAGCTGAATGGACCTCCTCTGACAGTCAGAAGCCTCTAGTCATGTAGTAATACCAATGGGATGACAGCTGTAAGGCTGTGAGGATAAGGGAGATTGGACTCATTAATGCAGTGTTACAGTTAATCGTAGGGGCAGGTTTCCTGGACCCTGATTAAGCCTATAGTCCTGGATAAAAAATTGGTCGCAAGAGTATCTTAGCCAGTAAAGGTGTTGTTGTATGACTGCCATTAAGCAAGACCTATATCACTTAATGAATGTGCTCAAGTGCATGTGAATATACTGGCCATTGTTATGATTAGATAGTATGCTTAGTTATATTTGTTGATTGAAAATGCACTTTTTTTTTGTTGTTGTGAATTTTACCCCTTTTTCTCCCCAATTTCGTGGTATCCAATTGTTTTAGTAGCTACTATCTTGTCTCATCGCTACAACTCTTGTACGGGCTCGGGAGAGACGAAGGTTGAAAGTCATGCGTCCTCCGATACACAACCCAACCAAGCCGCACTGCTTCTTAACACAGCGCGCATCCAACCTGGAAGCCAGCCGCACCAATGTGTCGGAGGATACAGCGTGCACTGCGCCCGGCCCGCCACAGGAGTCGCTGGTGCGCGATGAGTCAAGGATATCCCTACCGGCTGAGCCCTCCCTAACCCGGACGACGCTGGGCCAATTGCGCATCGCCGCACGGACCTCCCGGTCGCGGCCGGTTGCGACAGAGCCTGGGCTCAACCCAGAGTCTCTGGTGGCACAGCTGGCGCTGCAGTACAGCGCCCTAAACCTAAAATGCACACTTTTCAGTTTGGTTTTGAGTCTAGACTTTATGAAAACCTGTATCAGGACAACATTGTTGCCATAGCATGGGGATGTGTACAGTATATACTAAATGTACTATACCCAGAAAACACTGCTACTCCAGTAGATGTACTATACCCTAGAGAACACTGCTACTCCAGTAGATGTACTATACCTCAGAGAACACTGCTACTCCAGTAGATGTACTATACCTCAGAGAACACTGCTACTCCAGTAGATGTACTATACCTCAGAGAACACACCTACTCCAGTAGATGTACTATACACTAGAGAACACTGCTACTCCAGTAGATGTACTATACCCAGAGAACACTGCTACTCCAGTAGATGTACTATACCCTAGAGAACACTGCTACTCCAGTATATGTACTATACCCTAGAGAACACTGCTACTCCAGTATATGTACTATACCCTAGAGAACACTGCTCCTCCAGTAGATGTACTATAACTCAGAGAACACTGGTCCTCCAGTAGATGTACTATACCCTCAGAGAACACTGCTCCTCCAGTAGATGTACTATACCCGAAAGAACCCTGCTACTCCAGTAGATGTACTATACCTCAGAGAACACTGTTACTCCAGTAGATGTACTATACCCTAGAGAACACTGTTACTCCAGTAGATGTACTATACCCTAGAGAACACTACTACTCCAGTAGATTTATTTTACCCTAGAGAACACTGTTACTTCAGTAGATGTACTATACCCTAGAAGACACTGCTCCTCCAGTAGATGTACTATAACTCAGAGAACACTGGTCCTCCAGTGGATGTACTATACCCTCAGAGAACACTGCTCCTCCAGTAGATGTACTATACCCGATAGAACCCTGCTACTCCAGTAGATGTACTATACCCAGAGAACACTGCTTCTCCAGTAGATGTACTATACACTAGAGAGCACTGTTACTCCAGTAGATGTACTATACCCTAGAAAACACTGCTACTCCAGTAGATGTACTATATCCAGAGAACACTGTTACTCCAGTAGATGTACTATACCACAGAGAACACTGTTAATCCAGTAGATGTACTATACCTCAGAGAACACTGCTCCTCCAGTAGATGTACTATACCCTAGAGAACACTGCTACTCCAGTAGATGTACTATACCCTAGAGAACACTACTACTCCAGTAGATGTACTATACCCTAGAGAACACTGCTACTCCAGTATATGTACTATACCCTAGAGAACACTGCTCCTCCAGTAGTTGTACTATAACTCAGAGAACACTGCTCCTCCAGTAGATGTACCATACCACAGAGAACACTGTTATTCCAGTAGATGTACTATACCTAAGAGAACACTGTTACTCCAGTAGATGTACTATACCCTAGAGAACACTACTACTCCATTAGATTTACTATACCCTAGAGAACACTGTTACCTCAGTAGATGTACTATACCCTAGAGAACACTGCTCCTCCAGTAGATGTACTATAACTCAGAGAACACTGCTCCTCCAGTAGATGTACTATAACTCAGAGAACACTGCTCCTCCAGTAGATGTACTATACCCTAGAGAACACTGCTACTCTAGTAGATGTACTATAACTCAGAGAACACTGGTCCTCCAGTAGATGTACTATACCCTCAGAGAACACTGCTCCTCCAGTAGATGTATTATACCTGATAGAACCCTGCTACTCCAGTAGATGTACTATATCCAGAGAACACTGTTACTCCAGTAGATGTACTATACCACAGAGAACACTGTTATTCCAGTAGATGTACTATACCCCAGAGAACACTGTTACTCCAGTATATGTACTATACCCTAGAGAACACTGTTACACCAGTAGATGTACTATATCCAGAGAACACTGTTACTCCAGTAGATGTACTATACCCAGAGAACACTGCTACTCCAGTAGATGTACTATAACCTAGAGAACACTGTTACTCCAGTAGATGTACAATACCCTAGAGAACACTGCTCCTCCAGTAGAAGTACTATAATTCAGAGAACACTGCTCCTCCAGTAGATGTACTATAACTCAGTGAACACTGGTCCTCCAGTAGATGTACTATACCCTAGAGAACACTACTATTCCAGTAGATGTACTATACCCTAGAGAACACTGTTACTCCAGTAGATGTACTATACACTAGAGAACACTGCTACTCCAGAAGATGTACTATACCCTAGAGAACACTGCTCCTCCAGTAGATGTACTATAACTCAGAGAACACTGCTCCTCCAGTAGATGTACTATAACTCAGAGAACACTGCTCCTCCAGTAGATGTACTATACCCTAGAGAACACTGCTACTCCAGTAGATGTACTATACCCAGAGAACACTGCTTCTCCAGTAGATGTACTATACACTAGACAGCACTGTTACTCCAGTAGATGTACTATACCCTAGAAAACACTGCTACTCCAGTAGATGTACTATATCCAGAGAACTTTGTTACTCCAGTAGATGTACTATACCACAGAGAACACTGTTATTCCAGTAGATGTACTATACCTCAGAGAACAATGTTACTCCAGTAGATGTACTATACCCTAGAGAACACTGTTACTCCAGCAGATGTACTATATCCAGAGAACACTGTTACTCCAGTAGATGTACTATACCCTAGAGAACACTACTACTCCAGTAGATTTACTATACCCTAGAGAACACTGTTACTCCAGAAGATGTACAATACCCTAGAGAACACTGCTCCTCCAGTAGAAGTACTATAATTCAGAGAACACTGCTCCTCCAGTAGATGTACTATAACTCAGTGAACACTGGTCCTCCAGTAGATGTACTATACCCTAGAGAACACTGTTACTTCAGTAGATGTACTATACCCTAGAGAACACTGCTCCTCCAGTAGATGTACTATAACTCAGAGAACACTGCTCCTCCAGTAGATGTACTATAACTCAGAGAACACTGCTCCTCCAGTAGATGTACTATACCCTAGAGAACACTGCTACTCTAGTAGATGTACTATAACTCAGAGAACACTGGTCCTCCAGTAGATGTACTATACCCTCAGAGAACACTGCTCCTCCAGTAGATGTACTATACCCGATAGAACCCTGCTACTCCAGTAGATGTACTATACCCAGAGAACACTGCTTCTCCAGTAGATGTACTATACACTAGACAGCACTGTTACTCCAGTAGATGTACTATACCCTAGAAAACACTGCTACTCCAGTAGATGTACTATATCCAGAGAACACTGTTACTCCAGTAGATGTACTATACCACAGAGAACACTGTTATTCCAGTAGATGTACTATGCCTCAGAGAACACTGCTCCTCCAGTAGATGTACTATACCCTAGAGAACACTGCTCCTCCAGTAGTTGTACTATAACTCAGAGAACACTGCTCCTCCAGTAGATGTACTATACCCTAGAGAACACTGCAACTCCAGTATATGTACTATACCCTAGAGAACACTGCTCCTCCAGTAGTTGTACTATAACTCAGAGAACACTGCTCCTCCAGTAGATGTACCATACCACAGAGAACACTGTTATTCCAATAGATGTACTATACCTCAGAGAACACTGTTACTCCAGTAGATGTACTATAACCTAGAGAACACTACTACTCCAGTAGATTTACTATACCCTAGAGAACACTGTTACTTCAGTTGATGTACTATACCCTAGAGAACACTGCTCCTCCAGTAGATGTACTATAACTCAGAGAACACTGCTCCTCCAGTAGATGTATTATACCCGATAGAACACTGCTACTCCAGTAGATGTACTATACCCAGAGAACACTGCTACTCCAGTAGATGTAATATACACTAGAGAACACTGTTACTCCAGTAGATGTACTATACCCTAGAAAACACTTCTACTCCAGTAGATGTACTATATCCAGAGAACACTGTTACTCCAGTAGATGTACTATACCACAGAGAACACTGTTACACCAGTAGATGTACTATACCCCAGAGAACACTGTTACTCCAGTAGATGTACTATACCCAGAGAACACTGCTACTCCAGTAGATGTACTATAACCTAGAGAACACTGTTACTCCAGTAGATGTACTATACCCTAGAGAACACTGCTACTCCAGTAGATGTACTATATCCAGAGAACATTGTTACTCCAGTAGATGTACTATACCACAGAGAACACTGTTATTCCAGTAGATGTACTATACCTCAGAGAACAATGTTACTCCAGTAGATGTACTATACCCTAGAGAACACTGTTACTCCAGCAGATGTACTATATCCAGAGAACACTGTTACTCCAGTATATGTACTATACCCTAGAGAACACTGCTCCTCCAGTAGTTGTACTATAACTCAGAGAACACTGCTCCTCCAGTAGATGTACCATACCACAGAGAACACTGTTATTCCAATAGATGTACTATACCTCAGAGAACACTGTTACTCCAGTAGATGTACTATAACCTAGAGAACACTACTACTCCAGTAGATGTACTATACCCTAGAGAACACTGTTACTTCAGTAGATGTACTATACCCTAGAGAACACTGCTCCTCCAGTAGATGTACTATAACTCAGAGAACACTGCTCCTCCAGTAGATGTACTATACCCTAGAGAACAGAACACTGCTACTCCAGTAGATGTACTATACCCAGAGAACACTGCTACTCCAGTAGATGTACTATACACTAGAGAACACTGTTACTCCAGTAGATGTACTATACCCTAGAAAACACTTCTACTCCAGTAGATGTACTATATCCAGAGAACACTGTTACTCCAGTAGATGACAGAGAACACTGTTACTCCAGTAGATGTACTATACCCCAGAGAACACTGTTACTCCAGTAGATGTACTATACCCAGAGAACACTGCTACTCCAGTAGATGTACTATAACCTAGAGAACACTGTTACTCCAGTAGATGTACTATACCCTAGAGAACACTGCTACTCCAGTAGATGTACTATATCCAGAGAACATTGTTACTCCAGTAGATGTACTATACCACAGAGAACACTGTTATTCCAGTAGATGTACTATACCTCAGAGAACAATGTTACTCCAGTAGATGTACTATACCCTAGAGAACACTGTTACTCCAGCAGATGTACTATATCCAGAGAACACTGTTACTCCAGTAGATGTACTATAACCTAGAGAACACTACTACTCCAGTAGATTTACTATACCCTAGAGAACACTGTTACTCCAGTAGATGTACAATACCCTAGAGAACACTGCTCCTCCAGTAGAAGTACTATAATTCAGAGAACACTGCTCCTCCAGTAGATGTACTATAACTCAGTGAACACTGGTCCTCCAGTAGATGTACTATACCCTAGAGAACACTACTATTCCAGTAGATGTACTATACCCTAGAGAACACTGTTACTCCAGTAGATGTACTATACACTAGAGAACACTGCTACTCCAGAAGATGTACTATACCCTAGAGAACACAGTAGATGTACTATGTAATATACACTGCTACTCCAGTAGATGTACTATACCCTCAGAGAACACTGCTCCTCCAGTAGATGTACTACAACTCAGAGAACACTGCTCCTCCAGTAGATGTACTATACCCTAGAGAACACTGCTACTCCAGTAGATGTACTATACCCAGAGAACACTGCTTCTCCAGTAGATGTACTATACACTAGACAGCACTGTTACTCCAGTAGATGTACTATACCCTAGAAAACACTGCTACTCCAGTAGATGTACTATAACTCAGAGAACACTGCTCCTCCAGTAGATGTACCATACCACAGAGAACACTGTTATTCCAATAGATGTACTATACCTCAGAGAACACTGTTACTCCAGTAGATGTACTATAACCTAGAGAACACTACTACTCCAGTAGATTTACTATACCCTAGAGAACACTGTTACTTCAGTTGATGTACTATACCCTAGAGAACACTGCTCCTCCAGTAGATGTACTATAACTCAGAGAACACTGCTCCTCCAGTAGATGTATTATACCACAGAGAACAGTGTTATTCCAGTAGATGTACTATACCCCAGAGAACACTGTTACTCCAGTAGATGTACTATACCCTAGAGAACACTGTTACTCCAGTAGATGTACTATACCCTAGAGAACACTGTTACTCCAGTAGATGTACTATATCCAGAGAACACTGTTACTCCAGTAGATGTACTATACCACAGAGAACACTGTTACACCAGTAGATGTACTATACCCCAGAGAACACTGTTACTCCAGTAGATGTACTATACCCAGAGAACACTGCTACTCCAGTAGATGTACTATAACCTAGAGAACACTGTTACTCCAGTAGATGTACTATACCCTAGAGAACACTGTTTCTCCAGTAGATGTACTATATCCAGAGAACACTGTTACTCCAGTAGATGTACTATACCACAGAGAACACTGTTATTCCAGTAGATGTACTATACCCCAGAGAACAATGTTACTCCAGTAGATGTACTATACCCTAGAGAACACTGTTACTCCAGCAGATGTACTATATCCAGAGAACACTGTTACTCCAGTAGATGTACTATAACCCTAGAGAACACTACTACTCCAGTAGATTTACTATATCCTAGAGAACACTGTTACTCCAGTAGATGTACTATAACACTCCTCCAGAGAACACTGCTCCTCCAGTAGATGTACTATACCCTCAGAGAACACTGTTACTCCAGTAGATGTACTATACCCTAGAGAACACTGTCCTCCAGTAGATGTACTATACCCTAGAGAACACTGTTACTCCAGTAGATGTACTATACCCAGAGAACACTGTTACTCCAGTAGATGTACTATACTAGAGAACACTGCTACTCCAGTAGATGTACTATACCCTAGAGAACACTGTTACTCCAGTAGATGTACTATAACTCAGAGAACACTGTTACTCCAGTAGATGTACTATACCCTAGAGAACACTGCTCCTCCAGTAGATGTACTATAACTCAGAGAACACTGCTACTCCAGTAGAGATGTCAGAGAACACTGCTCAGATGTACTCCAGTACTATACCCTACTACTCCAGAGAACACTGCTCTCCAGTAGATGTACTATATACACTAGAACACTGCACTGTTACTCCAGTAGATGTACTATACCCTAGAGAACACTGCTACTCCAGTAGATGTACTATATCCAGAGAACACTGTTACTCCAGTAGATGTACTATACCACAGAGAACACTGTTATTCCAGTAGATGTACTATACCTCAGAGAACACTGCTCCTCCAGTAGATGTACTATAACTCAGAGAACACTGCTCCTCCAGTAGATGTACTATACCCTAGAGAACACTGCTACTCTAGTAGATGTACTATAACTCAGAGAACACTGGTCCTCCAGTAGATGTACTATACCCTCAGAGAACACTGCTCCTCCAGTAGATGTACTATACCCGATAGAACCCTGCTACTCCAGTAGCTGTACTATAACACAGAGAACACTGCTACTCCAGTAGATGTACTATACACTAGACAACACTGTTACTCCAGTAGATGTACTATACCCTAGAAAACACTGCTACTCCAGTAGATGTACTATATCCAGAGAACACTGTTACTCCAGTAGATGTACTATACCACAGAGAACACTGTTATTCCAGTAGATGTACTATGCCTCAGAGAACACTGCTCCTCCAGTAGATGTACTATACCCTAGAGAACACTGCTACTCCAGTAGATGTACTATACACTAGAGAACACTGCTCCTCCAGTAGTTGTACTATAACTCAGAGAACACTGCTCCTCCAGTAGATGTACTATACCCTAGAGAACACTGCTACTCCAGTATATGTACTATACCCTAGAGAACACTGCTCCTCCAGTAGTTGTACTATAACTCAGAGAACACTGCTCCTCCTGTAGATGTACCATACCACAGAGAACACTGTTATTCCAATAGATGTACTATACCTCAGAGAACACTGTTACTCCAGTAGATGTACTATACCCTAGAGAACACTACTACTCCAGTAGATTTACTATACCCTAGAGAACACTGTTACTTCAGTAGATGTAATATACCCTAGAGAACACTTCTCCTCCAGTAGATGTACTATAACTCAGAGAACACTGCTCCTCCAGTAGATGTATTATACCCGATAGAACACTGCTACTCCAGTAGATGTACTATACCCAGAGAACACTGCTACTCCAGTAGATGTAATATACACTAGAGAACACTGTTACTCCAGTAGATGTACTATACCCTAGAAAACACTTCTACTCCAGTAGATGTACTATATCCAGAGAACACTGTTACTCCAGTATATGTACTATACCCTAGAGAACACTGTTACACCAGTAGATGTACTATATCCAGAGAACACTGTTACTCCAGTAGATGTACTATATCCAGAGAACACTGTTACTCCAGTAGATGTACTATATCACAGAGAACACTGTTATTCCAGTAGATGTACTATACCCCAGAGAACACTGTTACTCAAGTATATGTACTATACCCTAGAGAACACTGTTACACCAGTAGATGTACTATATCCAGAGAACACTGTTACTCCAGTAGATGTACTATACCCAGAGAACACTGCTACTCCAGTAGATGTACTATAACCTAGAGAACACTGTTACTCCAGTAGATGTACTATACCCTAGAGAACACTGCTACTCCAGTAGATGTACTATATCCAGAGAACATTGTTACTCCAGTAGATGTACTATACCACAGAGAACACTGTTATTCCAGTAGATGTACTATACCTCAGAGAACAATGTTACTCCAGTAGATGTACTATACCCTAGAGAACACTGTTACTCCAGCAGATGTACTATATCCAGAGAACACTGTTACTCCAGTAGATGTACTATACCCTAGAGAACACTACTACTCCAGTAGATGTACTATACCCTAGAGAACACTGTTACTCCAGTAGATGTACAATACCCTAGAGAACACTGCTCCTCCAGTAGAAGTACTATAATTCAGAGAACACTGCTCCTCCAGTAGATGTACTATAACTCAGTGAACACTGGTCCTCCAGTAGATGTACTATACCCTAGAGAACACTACTATTCCAGTAGATGTACTATACCCTAGAGAACACTGTTACTCCAGTAGATGTACTATACACTAGAGAACACTGCTACTCCAGAAGATGTACTATATCCAGAGAACACTGTTACTCCAGTAGATGTACTATAACTCAGAGAACACTGCTCCTCCAGTAGATGTACTATAACTCAGAGAACACTGCTCCTCCAGTAGATGTACTATAACTCAGAGAACACTGCTTCTCCAGTAGATGTACTATACCCCAGAGAACACTGCTACTAGATGTACTATAACTCAGAGAACACTGCTCCTCCAGTGGATGTACTATAACTCAGAGAACACTGCTACTCCAGTAGATGTACTATACTCAGAGAACACTGCTCCTCCAGTAGATGTACTATACCCTCAGAGAAAACTCAGAGAACACTACTACTCCAGTAGATGTACTATACCCTAGAGAACACTCCAGTAGATGTACTATACCCAGAGAACACTGCTACTCCAGTAGATGTACTATACCCTAGAGAACACTGCTCCTCCAGTAGATGTACTATACCCAGAGAACACTACTACTCCAGTAGATGTACTATAACAGAGAACACTGCTCCTCCAGAGAACACTCAGAGAACACTGCTACTCCAGTAGATGTACTATACCCTAGAGAACACTGCTACTCCAGTATGTACTATACCCTATACTCCTCCAGAGAACAGAGAACACTGCTCCTCCTGAGATGTACTATACCCAGAGAAACTGTTACTACTACTCAGAGAACAGTTACTAGATGTACTATACCCTAGAGAACACTACTACTCCAGTAGATTTACTAACCCTAGAGAACACTGTTACTCCAGTAGATGTACTATACCCTAGAGAATACTTCTCCTCCAGAGAACTATAACTCAGAGAACACTGCTCCTCCAGTAGATGTATTATACCTCAGAGAACACTGCTACTCCAGTAGATGTACTATACCCAGAGAACACTGTTACTCCAGTAGATGTAATATACACTAGAGAACACTGTTACTCCAGTAGATGTACTATACCCTAGAAAACACTTGTACTCCAGTAGATGTACTATATCCAGAGAACACAGTAGATTACTCCAGTAGATGTACTATACCCTAGAGAACACTGTTACACCAGTAGATGTACTATATCCAGAGAACACTGTTACTCCAGTAGATGTACTATATCCAGAGAACACTGTTACTCCAGTAGATGTACTATGTACTATCAGAGAACACTGTTACTCCAGTAGATGTACTATACCCTAGAGAACACTGTTACACCAGAGAACACAGAGAACACTGTTACTCCAGTAGATGTACTATACCCAGAGAACACTAACTCCAGTAGATGTACTATAACCTAGAGAACACTGTTACTCCAGTAGATGTACTATACCCTAGAGAACACTGCTACTCCAGTAGATGTACTATACCCAGAGAACACTGTTACTCCAGTAGATGTACTATACCACAGAGAACACTGTTATTCCAGTAGATGTACTATACCTCAGAGAACACTGTTACTCCAGTAGATGTACTATACCCTAGAGAACACTGTTACTCCAGTAGATGTACTATATCCAGAGAACACTGTTACTCCAGTAGATGTACTATACCCTAGAGAACACTACTACTCCAGTAGATTTACTATACCCTAGAGAACACTGTTACTCCAGTAGATGTACAATACCCTAGAGAACACTGCTCCTCCAGTAGAAGTACCAGAGAACACTGCTCCTCCAGTAGATGTACTATAACTCAGTGAACATCCAGAGAACACTAGAGAACACTACTATTCCAGTAGATGTACTATACCACAGAGAACACTGTTACTCCAGTAGATGTACTATACACTAGAGAACACTGCTCCAGTAGATGTACTATACTATAACTCAGAGAACACTGCTCCTCCAGTAGATGTACTATAACTCAGAGAACACTGCTCCTCCAGTAGATGTACTATACTGCTTCTCCATAGATGTACTATACCCTAGAGAACACTGCTACTCTAGTAGATGTACTATAACTCAGAGAACACTGCCTCCAGTGGATGTACTATACCCTCAGAGAACACTGCTCCTCCAGTAGATGTACTATAACTCAGAGAACACTGCTCCTCCAGTAGATGTACTAAAACTCAGAGAACCCTGCTACTCCAGTAGATGTACTATACCCAGAGAACACTGCTCCTCCAGTAGATGTACTATACCCTCAGAGAACACTGCTCCTCCAGTAGATGTACTATACCCAGAGAACACTATACTCCAGTAGATGTACTATACCCTAGAGAACACTCCTACTCCAGTAGATGTACTATACCCTAGAGAACACTGCTACTCCAGTAGATGTACTATACCCTAGACTACCAGTAGATGTACTATACCCAGAGAAAACTACTACTCCAGAGAAACACTGAACCCTACTCCAGTAGATGTACTATACCCAGAGAACACTGATGTACTATAACTCAGAGAACACTCCTCCAGTAGATGTACTATACCACAGAGAACACTGTTATTCCAGTAGATGTACTATACCTCAGAGAACACTGTTACTCCAGTAGATGTACTATATCCAGAGAACACAGTAGATGCTAGAGAACACTGCTCCTCCAGTAGATGAGAACCTCCAGTAGATGTACTATACCCTCAGAGAACACTGCTACTCCAGTAGATGTACTATAACCTAGAGAACACTGCTACTCCAGTAGATGTACTATACCCTAGAGAACACTGCTACTCCAATAGATGTACTATATCCAGAGAACACTGTTACTCCAGTAGATGTACTACCACAGAGAACATCCAGTAGATGTACTATACCTCAGAGAACACTGCTCCTCCAGTAGATGTACTATACCCTCAGAGAACACTGCTACTCTAGAGAACACTGTAGATGTACTATACTATACCACAGAGAACACTGTTATTCCCACAGAGAACACTGTTATCCTCCAGTAGATGTACTGCTAGATGTACTATAACTCAGAGAACACTGTTACTCCAGTAGATGTACTATACCCTCAGAGAACACTGCTCCTCAGTAGATGTACTATACCCGATAGAACCTGCTACTCCAGTAGATGTACTATACCCAGAGAACACTGCTTCTCCAGTAGATGTACTATACACTAGACAGCACTGTTACTCCAGTAGATGTACTATACCCTAGAGAACACTGCTACTCCAGTAGATGTACTATATCCAGAGAACACTGTTACTCCAGTAGATGTACTATACCCAGAGAACACTGTTATTCCAGTAGATGTACTATGCCTCAGAGAACACTGCTCCTCCAGTAGATGTACTATACCCTAGAGAACACTGCTACTCCAGTAGATGTACTATAACTAGAGAACACTGTACTATAACTCACTGCTCCTCCAGTAGATGTACTATACCCTAGAGAACACTGCTACTCCAGTATATGTACTATACCCTAGAGAACACTGCTCCTCCAGTAGTTGTACTATAACTCAGAGAACACTGCTCCTCCTGTAGATGTACCATACCCAGAGAACACTGTTATTCCAATAGATGTACTATACCTCAGAGAACACTGTTACTCCAGTAGATGTACTATACCCTAGAGAACACTACTACTCCAGTAGATTTACTATACCCTAGAGAACACTGTTACACCAGTAGATGTACTATACCCTAGAGAACACTTCTCCCAGTAGATGTACTATAACAGAGAACACTGCTCCTCCAGTAGATGTATTATACCCAGAGAACACTGCTACTCCAGTAGATGTACTCCTATATACACAGAGAACACTGTTACTCCAGTAGATGTACTATACCCTAGAAAAACACTATATGAACACTGTTACTCCAGTAGATGTACTATATCCAGAGAACACTGTTACTCCAGTATATGTACTATACCCTAGAGAACACTGTTACACCAGTAGATGTACTATATCCAGAGAACACTGTTACTCCAGTAGATGTACTATATCCAGAGAACACTGTTACTCCAGTAGATGTACTATATCACAGAGAACACTGTTATTCCAGTAGATGTACTATACCCCAGAGAACACTGTTACTCCAGTATATGTACTATACCCTAGAGAACACTGTTACACCAGTAGATGTACTATATCCAGAGAACACTGTTACTCCAGTAGATGTACTATACCCAGAGAACACTGCTACTCCAGTAGATGTACTATAACCTAGAGAACACTGTTACTCCAGTAGATGTACTATACCCTAGAGAACACTGCTACTCCAGTAGATGTACTATATCCAGAGAACATTGTTACTCCAGTAGATGTACTATACCACAGAGAACACTGTTATTCCAGTAGATGTACTATACCTCAGAGAACAATGTTACTCCAGTAGATGTACTATACCCTAGAGAACACTGTTACTCCAGCAGATGTACTATATCCAGAGAACACTGTTACTCCAGTAGATGTACTATACCCTAGAGAACACTACTACTCCAGTAGATTTACTATACCCTAGAGAACACTGTTACTCCAGTAGATGTACAATACCCTAGAGAACACTGCTCCTCCAGTAGAAGTACTATAATTCAGAGAACACTGCTCCTCCAGTAGATGTACTATAACTCAGTGAACACTGGTCCTCCAGTAGATGTACTATACCCTAGAGAACACTACTATTCCAGTAGATGTACTATACCCTAGAGAACACTGTTACTCCAGTAGATGTACTATACACTAGAGAACACTGCTACTCCAGAAGATGTACTATATCCAGAGAACACTGTTACTCCAGTAGATGTACTATAACTCAGAGAACACTGCTCCTCCAGTAGATGTACTATAACTCAGAGAACACTGCTCCTCCAGTAGATGTACTATAACTCAGAGAACACTGCTTCTCCAGTAGATGTACTATACCCTAGAGAACACTGCTACTCTAGTCGATGTACTATAACTCAGAGAACACTGCGCCTCCAGTGGATGTACTATACCCTCAGAGAACACTGCTCCTCCTGTAGATGTACTATAACTCAGAGAACACTGCTCCTCCAGTAGATGTACTAAAACTCAGAGAACCCTGCTACTCCAGTAGATGTACTATACCCAGAGAACACTGCTCCTCCAGTAGATGTACTATACCCTCAGAGAACACTGCTCCTCCAGTAGATGTACTATACCCAGAGAACACTACTACTCCAGTAGATGTACTATACCCTAGAGAACACTCCTACTCCAGTAGATGTACTATACCCTAGAGAACACTGCTACTCCAGTAGATGTACTATACCCTAGAGAACCCTGCTACTCCTGTAGATGTACTATACCCAGAGAAAACTACTACTCCAGTAGATGTACTATACCCTATAGAACCCTGCTACTCCAGTAGATGTACTATACCCTAGAGAACACTACTACTCCAGTAGATGTACTATAACTCAGAGAACACTGCTCCTCCAGTAGATGTACTATACCACAGAGAACACTGTTATTCCAGTAGATGTACTATACCTCAGAGAACACTGTTACTCCAGTAGATGTACTATATCCAGAGAACACTGTTACTCCAGTAGATGTACTATACCCTAGAGAACACTGTTACTTCAGTAGATGTACTATACCTTAGAGAACACTGCTCCTCCAGTAGATGTACTATAACTCAGAGAACACTGCTCCTCCGGTAGATGTACTATTACTCAGAGAACACTGGTCCTCCAGTAGATGTACTATACCCTCAGAGAACACTGCTCCTCCTGTAGATGTACTATAACCTAGAGAACACTGTTACTGCAGTAGATGTACTATACCCTAGAGAACACTGCTACTCCAATAGATGTACTATATCCAGAGAACACTGTTACTCCAGTAGATGTACTATACCACAGAGAACACTGTTATTCCAGTAGATGTACTATACCTCAGAGAACAATGTTACTCCAGTAGATGTACTATACCCTAGAGAACACTACTACTCCAGTAGATTTACTATACCCAGAGAACACTGTTACTCCAGTAGATGTACTATACCCTAGAGAACACTGCTACTCCAGAAGATGTACTATATCCAGAGAACACTGTTACTCCAGTAGATGTACTATAACTCAGAGAACACTGCTCCTCCAGTAGAGAACACTGCTCCTCCAGTAGATGTACTATACTCCAGAGAACACTGCTACTCCAGTAGATGTACTATAACTCAGAGAACACTGCTCCTCCAGTAGATGTACTATACCCTAGAGAACACTGCTACTCAGTAGATGTACTATAACTCAGAGAACACTGCGCCTCCAGTGGATGTACTATACCCTCAGAGAACACTGCTCCTCCAGTAGATGTACTATAACTCAGAGAACACTGCTCCTCCAGTAGATGTACTATAATTCAGAGAACCCTGCTACTCCAGTAGATGTACTATACCCAGAGAACACTGCTCCTCCAGTAGATGGACTATACCCTCAGAGAACACTGCTCCTCCAGTAGATGTACTATACCCAGAGAACACTACTACTCCAGTAGATGTACTATACACTAGAGAGCACTGTTACTCCAGTAGATGTACTATACCCAGAGAACACTGTTACTCCAGTAGATGTACTATACCCTCAGAGAACACTGTAGATGTACTATACCCTAGAACCCCTCCAGTAGATGTACTATACCCAGAGAAACTACTACTCCAGTAGATGTACTATACACTAGAGAGCACTCCTACTCCAGTAGATGTACTATACCCTAGAGAACACTGTTACTCCAGTAGATGTACTATACCCTAGAGAACCCTGCTACTCCTGTAGATGTGCTATATCCGATAGAACCCTGCTACTCCAGTAGATGTACTATACCCAGAGAACACTGCTCCTCCAGTAGATGTACTATACCACAGAGAACACTGTTATTCCAGTAGATGTACTATACCCTAGAGAACCCTGCTACTCCTGTAGATGTACTATACCCAGAGAAAACTACTACTCCAGTAGATGTACTACTATACCCTATAGAACCCTGCTACTCCAGTAGATGTACTATACCCTAGAGAACACTACTACTCCAGTAGATGTACTATACCCTATAGAACCCTGCTACTCCAGTAGATGTACTATACCCTAGAGAACACTGTTATTCCAGTAGATGTACTATACCTCAGAGAACACTGTTACTCCAGTAGATGTACTATATCCAGAGAACACTGTTGCTCCAGTAGATGTACTATACCCTAGAGAACACTGTTACTTCAGTAGATGTACTATACCTTAGAGAACACTGCTCCTCCAGTAGATGTACTATAACTCAGAGAACACTGCTCCTCCAGTAGATGTACTATAACTCAGAGAACACTGGTCCTCCAGTAGATGTACTATACCCTCAGAGAACACTGCTCCTCCAGTAGATGTACTATAACCTAGAGAACACTGTTACTGCAGTAGATGTACTATACCCTAGAGATCACTGCTACTCCAATAGATGTACTATATCCAGAGAACACTGTTACTCCAGTAGATGTACTATACCACAGAGAACACTGTTATTCCAGTAGATGTACTATACCTCAGAGAACAATGTTACTCCAGTAGATGTACTATACCCTAGAGAACACTACTACTCCAGTAGATTTACTATACCCTAGAGAACACTGTTACTCCAGTAGATGTACTATACCCTAGAGAACACTGCTACTCCAGAAGATGTACTATATCCAGAGAACACTGTTACTCCAGTAGATGTACTATAACTCAGAGAACACTGCTCCTCCAGTAGATGTACTATAACTCAGAGAACACTGCTCCTCCAGTAGATGTACTATAACTCAGAGAACACTGCTCCTCCAGTAGATGTACTATAACTCAGAGAACACTGCTCCTCCAGTAGATGTACTATACCCTAGAGAACACTGCTACTCTAGTAGATGTACTATAACTCATAGAACACTGCGCCTCCAGTGGATGTACTATACCCTCAGAGAACACTGCTCCTCCAGTAGATGTACTATAACTCAGAGAACACTGCTCCTCCAGTAGATGTACTAAAACTCAGAGAACCCTGCTACTCCAGTAGATGTACTATACCCAGAGAACACTGCTCCTCCAGTAGATGGACTATACCCTCAGAGAACACTGCTCCTCCAGTAGATGTACTATACCCAGAGAACACTACTACTCCAGTAGATGTACTATACACTAGAGAGCACTGTTACTCCAGTAGATGTACTATACCCTAGAGAACACTGTTACTCCAGTAGATGTACTATACCCTAGAGAACCCTGCTACTCCAGTAGATGTACTATACCCAGAGAACCCTGCTACTCCAGTAGATGTACTATACCCAGAGAAAACTACTACTCCAGTAGATGTACTATACCCTAGAGAACACTCCTACTCCAGTAGATGTACTATACCCTAGAGAACACTGTTACTCCAGTAGATGTACTATACCCTAGAGAACCCTGCTACTCCTGTAGATGTGCTATATCCGATAGAACCCTGCTACTCCAGTAGATGTACTATACCCAGAGAACACTGCTCCTCCAGTAGATGTACTATACCACAGAGAACACTGTTATTCCAGTAGATGTACTATACCCTAGAGAACCCTGCTACTCCTGTAGATGTACTATACCCAGAGAAAACTACTACTCCAGTAGATGTACTATACCCTATAGAACCCTGCTACTCCAGTAGATGTACTATACCCTAGAGAACACTACTACTCCAGTAGATGTACTATAACTCAGAGAACACTGCTCCTCCAATAGATGTACTATACCACAGAGAACACTGTTATTCCAGTAGATGTACTATACCTCAGAGAACACTGTTACTCCAGTAGATGTACTATATCCAGAGAACACTGTTACTCCAGTAGATGTACTATACCCTAGAGAACACTGTTACTTCAGTAGATGTACTATACCTTAGAGAACACTGCTCCTCCAGTAGATGTACTATAACTCAGAGAACACTGCTCCTCCGGTAGATGTACTATTACTCAGAGAACACTGGTCCTCCAGTAGATGTACTATACCCTCAGAGAACACTGCTCCTCCAGTAGATGTACTATAACCTAGAGAACACTGTTACTGCAGTAGATGTACTATACCCTAGAGAACACTGCTACTCCAATAGATGTACTATATCCAGAGAACACTGTCACTCCAGTAGATGTACTATACCACAGAGAACACTGTTATTCCAGTAGATGTACTATACCTCAGAGAACAATGTTACTCCAGTAGATGTACTATACCCTAGAGAACACTGTTACTCCAGCAGATGTACTATATCCAGAGAACACTGTTACTCCAGTAGATGTACTATACCCTAGAGAACACTACTACTCCAGTAGATTTACTATACCCTAGAGAACACTGTTACTCCAGTAGATGTACTACACCCTAGAGAACACTGCTACTCCAGAAGATGTACTATATCCAGAGAACACTGTTACTCCAGTAGATGTACTATAACTCAGAGAACACTGCTCCTCCAGTAGATGTACTATAACTCAGAGAACACTGCTCCTCCAGTAGATGTACTATAACTCAGAGAATACTGCTACTCCTGTAGATGTACTATAACTCAGAGAACACTGCTCCTCCAGTAGATGTACTATACCCTAGAGAACACTGCTACTCTAGTAGATGTACTATAACTCAGAGAACACTGCGCCTCCAGTGGATGTACTTTACCCTCAGAGAACACTGCTCCTCCAGTAGATGTACTATAACTCAGAGAACACTGCTCCTCCAGTAGATGTACTATAATTCAGAGAACCCTGCTACTCCAGTAGATGTACTATACCCAGAGAACACTGCTCCTCCAGTAGATGGACTATACCCTCAGAGAACACTGCTCCTCCAGTAGATGTACTATACCCAGAGAACACTACTACTCCAGTAGATGTACTATACACTAGAGAGCACTGTTACTCCAGTAGATGTACTATACCCTAGAGAACACTGTTACTCCAGTAGATGTACTATACTCTAGAGAACCCTGCTACTCCTGTAGATGTACTATACCCGATAGAACCCTGCTACTCCAGTAGATGTACTATACCCAGAGAAAACTACTACTCCAGTAGATGTACTATACCCTATAGAACACTCCTACTCCAGTAGATGTACTATACCCTAGAGAACACTGTTACTCCAGTAGATGTACTATACCCTAGAGAACCCTGCTACTCCTGTAGATGTGCTATAGTAGAATGCTACTCCAGTAGATGTACTATACCCAGAGAACACTGCTCCTCCAGTAGATGTACTATACCCCAGAGAACACTGTTATTCCAGTAGATGTACTATACCTCAGAGAACACTGTTACTCCAGTAGATGTACTATATCCAGAGAACACTGTTACTCCAGTAGATGTACTATACCCTAGAGAACACTGTTACTTCAGTAGATGTACTACACCTTAGAGAACACTGCTCCTCCAGTAGATGTACTATAACTCAGAGAACACTGCTCCTCCAGTAGATGTACTATAACTCAGAGAACACTGGTCCTCCAGTAGATGTACTATACCCTCAGAGAACACTGCTCCTCCAGTAGATGTACTATACCCTAGAGAACACTGTTACACCAGTAGATGTACTATATCCAGAGAACACTGTTACTCCAGTAGATGTACTATACCAGAGAGAACACTGTTACTCCAGTATATGTACTCTACCCTAGAGAACACTGTTACTCCAGTAGATGTACTATACCCAGAGAACACTGCTACTCCAGTAGATGTACTATAACCTAGAGAACACTGTTACTCCAGTAGATGTACTATACCCTAGAGAACACTGCTACTCCAGTATATGTACTATACCCTAGAGAACACTGCTCCTCCAGTAGTTGTACTATAACTCAGAGAACACTGCTCCTCCTGTAGATGTACCATACCACAGAGAACACTGTTATTCCAATAGATGTACTATACCTCAGAGAACACTGTTACTCCAGTAGATGTACTATACCCTAGAGAACACTACTACTCCAGTAGATTTACTATACCCTAGAGAACACTGTTACTTCAGTAGATGTACTATACCCTAGAGAACACTTCTCCTCCAGTAGATGTACTATAACTCAGAGAACACTGCTCCTCCAGTAGATGTATTATACCCGATAGAACCCTGCTACTCCAGTAGATGTACTATACCCAGAGAACACTGCTACTCCAGTAGATGTACTATACACTAGAGAACACTGTTACTCCAGTAGATGTACTATACCCTAGAAAACACTGCTACTCCAGTAGATGTACTATATCCAGAGAACACTGTTACTCCAGTAGATGTACTATATCACAGAGAACACTGTTACTCCAGTATATGTACTATACCCTAGAGAACACTGTTACACCAGTAGATGTACTATATCCAGAGAACACTGTTACTCCAGTAGATGTACTATATCCAGAGAACACTGTTACTCCAGTAGATGTACTATACCACAGAGAACACTGTTATTCCAGTAGATGTACTATACCCCAGAGAACACTGTTACTCCAGTATATGTACTATACCCTAGAGAACACTGTTACACCAGTAGATGTACTATATCCAGAGAACACTGTTACTCCAGTAGATGTACTATACCCAGAGAACACTGCTACTCCAGTAGATGTACTATAACCTAGAGAACACTGTTACTCCAGTAGATGTACTATACCCTAGAGAACACTGCTACTCCAGTAGATGTACTATATCCAGAGAACATTGTTACTCCAGTAGATGTACTATACCACAGAGAACACTGTTATTCCAGTAGATGTACTATACCTCAGAGAACAATGTTACTCCAGTAGATGTACTATACCCTAGAGAACACTGTTACTCCAGTAGATGTACTATATCCAGAGAACACTGTTACTCCAGTAGATGTACTATACCCTAGAGAACACTGTTACTCCAGTAGATGTACTATACCCTAGAGAACACTGTTACTCCAGTAGATGTACTATACCCTAGAGAACACTGCTCCTCCAGTAGAAGTACTATAATTCAGAGAACACTGCTCCTCCAGTAGATGTACTATAACTCAGTGAACACTGGTCCTCCAGTAGATGTACTATACCCTAGAGAAAACTACTACTCCAGTAGACTATACCCTAGAGAACACTCCTACTCCAGTAGATGTACTATACCCTAGAGAACACTGTTACTCCAGTAGATGTACTATACCCTAGAGAACCCTGCTACTCCTGTAGATGTGCTGTATCCGATAGAACCCTGCTACTCCAGTAGATGTACTATACCCAGAGAACACTGCTCCTCCAGTAGATGTACTATACCACAGAGAACACTGTTATTCCAGTAGATGTACTATACCTCAGAGAACACTGTTACTCCAGTAGATGTACTATATCCAGAGAACACTGTTACTCCAGTAGATGTACTATACCCTAGAGAACACTGTTACTTCAGTAGATGTACTACACCTTAGAGAACACTGCTCCTCCAGTAGATGTACTATAACTCAGAGAACACTGCTCCTCCAGTAGATGTACTATAACTCAGAGAACACTGGTCCTCCAGTAGATGTACTATACCCTCAGAGAACACTGCTCCTCCAGTAGATGTACTATACCCTAGAGAACACTGTTACACCAGTAGATGTACTATATCCAGAGAACACTGTTACTCCAGTAGATGTACTATACCAGAGAGAACACTGTTACTCCAGTATATGTACTCTACCCTAGAGAACACTGTTACTCCAGTAGATGTACTATACCCAGAGAACACTGCTACTCCAGTAGATGTACTATAACCTAGAGAACACTGTTACTCCAGTAGATGTACTATACCCTAGATAACACTGTTTCTCCAGTAGATGTACTATACCCTAGAGAACACTGCTCCTCCAGTAGTTGTACTATAACTCAGAGAACACTGCTCCTCCTGTAGATGTACCATACCACAGAGAACACTGTTATTCCAGTAGATGTACTATACCTCAGAGAACACTGTTACTCCAGTAGATGTACTATACCCTAGAGAACACTACTACTCCAGTAGATTTACTATACCCTAGAGAACACTGTTACTTCAGTAGATGTACTATACCCTAGAGAACACTTCTCCTCCAGTAGATGTACTATAACTCAGAGAACACTGCTCCTCCAGTAGATGTATTATACCCGATAGAACACTGCTACTCCAGTAGATGTACTATACCCAGAGAACACTGCTACTCCAGTAGATGTAATATACACTAGAGAACACTGTTACTCCAGTAGATGTACTATACCCTAGAAAACACTTCTACTCCAGTAGATGTACTATATCCAGAGAACACTGTTACTCCAGTAGATGTACTATATCACAGAGAACACTGTTACTCCAGTATATGTACTATACCCTAGAGAACACTGTTACACCAGTAGATGTACTATATCCAGAGAACACTGTTACTCCAGTAGATGTACTATATCCAGAGAACACTGTTACTCCAGTAGATGTACTATATCACAGAGAACACTGTTATTCCAGTAGATGTACTATACCCCAGAGAACACTGTTACTCCAGTATATGTACTATACCCTAGAGAACACTGTTACACCAGTAGATGTACTATATCCAGAGAACACTGTTACTCCAGTAGATGTACTATACCCAGAGAACACTGCTACTCCAGTAGATGTACTATAACCTAGAGAACACTGTTACTCCAGTAGATGTACTATACCCTAGAGAACACTGCTACTCCAGTAGATGTACTATATCCAGAGAACATTGTTACTCCAGTAGATGTACTATACCACAGAGAACACTGTTATTCCAGTAGATGTACTATACCTCAGAGAACAATGTTACTCCAGTAGATGTACTATACCCTAGAGAACACTGTTACTCCAGCAGATGTACTATATCCAGAGAACACTGTTACTCCAGTAGATGTACTATACCCTAGAGAACACTACTACTCCAGTAGATGTACTATACCCTAGAGAACACTGTTACTCCAGTAGATGTACAATACCCTAGAGAACACTGCTCCTCCAGTAGAAGTACTATAATTCAGAGAACACTGCTCCTCCAGTAGATGTACTATAACTCAGTGAACACTGGTCCTCCAGTAGATGTACTATACCCTAGAGAACACTACTATTCCAGTAGATGTACTATACCCTAGAGAACACTGTTACTCCAGTAGATGTACTATACACTAGAGAACACTGCTACTCCAGAAGATGTACTATATCCAGAGAACACTGTTACTCCAGTAGATGTACTATAACTCAGAGAACACTGCTCCTCCAGTAGATGTACAATAACTCAGAGAACACTGCTCCTCCAGTAGATGTACTATAACTCAGAGAACACTGCTTCTCCAGTAGATGTACTATACCCTAGAGAACACTGCTACTCTAGTCGATGTACTATAACTCAGAGAACACTGCGCCTCCAGTGGATGTACTATACCCTCAGAGAACACTGCTCCTCCTGTAGATGTACTATAACTCAGAGAACACTGCTCCTCCAGTAGATGTACTATACCCAGAGAACACTACTACTCCAGTAGATGTACTATACCCTAGAGAACACTCCTACTCCAGTAGATGTACTATACCCTAGAGAACACTGCTACTCCAGTAGATGTACTATACCCTAGAGAACCCTGCTACTCCTGTAGATGTACTATACCCAGAGAAAACTACTACTCCAGTAGATGTACTATACCCTATAGAACCCTGCTACTCCAGTAGATGTACTATACCCTAGAGAACACTACTACTCCACTATAACTCAGAGAACACTGCTCCTCCAGTAGATGTACTATACCACAGAGAACACTGTTATTCCAGTAGATGTACTATACCTCAGAGAACACTGTTACTCCAGTAGATGTACTATATCCAGAGAACACTGTTACTCCAGTAGATGTACTATACCCTAGAGAACACTGTTACTTCAGTAGATGTACTATACCTTAGAGAACACTGCTCCTCCAGTAGATGTACTATAACTCAGAGAACACCGCTCCTCCGGTAGATGTACTATTACTCAGAGAACACAGGTCCTCCAGTAGATGTACTATACCCTCAGAGAACACTGCTCCTCCAGTAGATGTACTATAACCTAGAGAACACTGTTACTGCAGTAGATGTACTATACCCTAGAGAACACTGCTACTCCAGTAGATGTACTATATCCAGAGAACACTGTTACTCCAGTAGATGAACCACAGAGAACACTGTTATTCCAGTAGATGTACTATACCTCAGAGAACACTGTTACTCCAGTAGATGTACTATATCCAGAGAACACTGTTACTCCAGTAGATGTACTATACCCTAGAGAACACTGTTACTTCAGTAGATGTACTACACCTTAGAGAACACTGCTCCTCCAGTAGATGTACTATAACTCAGAGAACACTGCTCCTCCAGTAGATGTACTATAACTCAGAGAACACTGGTCCTCCAGTAGATGTACTATACCCTCAGAGAACACTGCTCCTCCAGTAGATGTACTATACCCTAGAGAACACTGTTACACCAGTAGATGTACTATATCCAGAGAACACTGTTACTCCAGTAGATGTACTATACCAGAGAGAACACTGTTACTCCAGTATATGTACTCTACCCTAGAGAACACTGTTACTCCAGTAGATGTACTACCCAGAGAACACTGCTACTCCAGTAGATGTACTATAACCTAGAGAACACTGTTACTCCAGTAGATGTACTATACCCTAGAGAACACTGCTACTCCAGTATATGTACTATACCCTAGAGAACACTGCTCCTCCAGTAGTTGTACTATAACTCAGAGAACACTGCTCCTCCTGTAGATGTACCATACCACAGAGAACACTGTTATTCCAATAGATGTACTATACCTCAGAGAACACTGTTACTCCAGTAGATGTACTATACCCTAGAGAACACTACTACTCCAGTAGATTTACTATACCCTAGAGAACACTGTTACTTCAGTAGATGTACTATACCCTAGAGAACACTTCTCCTCCAGTAGATGTACTATAACTCAGAGAACACTGCTCCTCCAGTAGATGTATTATACCCGATAGAACACTGCTACTCCAGTAGATGTACTATACCCAGAGAACACTGCTACTCCAGTAGATGTAATATACACTAGAGAACACTGTTACTCCAGTAGATGTACTATACCCTAGAAAACACTTCTACTCCAGTAGATGTACTATATCCAGAGAACACTGTTACTCCAGTAGATGTACTATATCACAGAGAACACTGTTACTCCAGTATATGTACTATACCCTAGAGAACACTGTTACACCAGTAGATGTACTATATCCAGAGAACACTGTTACTCCAGTAGATGTACTATATCCAGAGAACACTGTTACTCCAGTAGATGTACTATATCACAGAGAACACTGTTATTCCAGTAGATGTACTATACCCCAGAGAACACTGTTACTCCAGTATATGTACTATACCCTAGAGAACACTGTTACACCAGTAGATGTACTATATCCAGAGAACACTGTTATTCCAGTAGATGTACTATACCCAGAGAACACTGCTACTCCAGTAGATGTACTATAACCTAGAGAACACTGTTACTCCAGTAGATGTACTATACCCTAGAGAACACTGCTACTCCAGTAGATGTACTATATCCAGAGAACATTGTTACTCCAGTAGATGTACTATACCACAGAGAACACTGTTATTCCAGTAGATGTACTATACCTCAGAGAACAATGTTACTCCAGTAGATGTACTATACCCTAGAGAACACTGTTACACCAGTAGATGTACTATATCCAGAGAACACTGTTACTCCAGTAGATGTACTATACCCTAGAGAACACTGTTACTCCAGTAGATGTACTATACCCTAGAGAACACTGTTACTCCAGTATATGTACTATACCCTAGAGAACACTGTTACACCAGTAGATGTACTATATCCAGAGAACACTGTTACTCCAGTAGATGTACTATACCCAGAGAACACTGCTACTCCAGTAGATGTACTATAACCTAGAGAACACTGTTACTCCAGTAGATGTACTATACCCTAGAGAACACTGCTACTCCAGTAGATGTACTATATCCAGAGAACATTGTTACTCCAGTAGATGTACTATAGCACAGAGAACACTGTTATTCCAGTAGATGTACTATACCTCAGAGAACAATGTTACTCCAGTAGATGTACTATACCCTAGAGAACACTGTTACTCCAGCAGATGTACTATATCCAGAGAACACTGTTACTCCAGTAGATGTACTATACCCTAGAGAACACTACTACTCCAGTAGATGTACTATACCCTAGAGAACACTGTTACTCCAGTAGATGTACAATACCCTAGAGAACACTGCTCCTCCAGTAGAAGTACTATAATTCAGAGAACACTGCTCCTCCAGTAGATGTACTATAACTCAGTGAACACTGGTCCTCCAGTAGATGTACTATACCCTAGAGAACACTACTATTCCAGTAGATGTACTATACCCTAGAGAACACTGTTACTCCAGTAGATGTACTATACACTAGAGAACACTGCTACTCCAGAAGATGTACTATATCCAGAGAACACTGTTACTCCAGTAGATGTACTATAACTCAGAGAACACTGCTCCTCCAGTAGATGTACTATAACTCAGAGAACACTGCTCCTCCAGTAGATGTACTATAACTCAGAGAACACTGCTTCTCCAGTAGATGTACTATACCCTAGAGAACACTGCTACTCTAGTCGATGTACTATAACTCAGAGAACACTGCGCCTCCAGTGGATGTACTATACCCTCAGAGAACACTGCTCCTCCTGTAGATGTACTATAACTCAGAGAACACTGCTCCTCCAGTAGATGTACTAAAACTCAGAGAACCCTGCTACTCCAGTAGATGTACTATACCCAGAGAACACTGCTCCTCCAGTAGATGTACTATACCCTCAGAGAACACTGCTCCTCCAGTAGATGTACTATACCCAGAGAACACTACTACTCCAGTAGATGTACTATACCCTAGAGAACACTCCTACTCCAGTAGATGTACTATACCCTAGAGAACACTGCTACTCCAGTAGATGTACTATACCCTAGAGAACCCTGCTACTCCTGTAGATGTACTATACCCAGAGAAAACTACTACTCCAGTAGATGTACTATACCCTATAGAACCCTGCTACTCCAGTAGATGTACTATACCCTAGAGAACACTACTACTCCAGTAGATGTACTATAACTCAGAGAACACTGCTCCTCCAGTAGATGTACTATACCACAGAGAACACTGTTATTCCAGTAGATGTACTATACCTCAGAGAACACTGTTACTCCAGTAGATGTACTATATCCAGAGAACACTGTTACTCCAGTAGATGTACTATACCCTAGAGAACACTGTTACTTCAGTAGATGTACTATACCTTAGAGAACACTGCTCCTCCAGTAGATGTACTATAACTCAGAGAACACCGCTCCTCCGGTAGATGTACTATTACTCAGAGAACACAGGTCCTCCAGTAGATGTACTATACCCTCAGAGAACACTGCTCCTCCAGTAGATGTACTATAACCTAGAGAACACTGTTACTGCAGTAGATGTACTATACCCTAGAGAACACTGCTACTCCAATAGATGTACTATATCCAGAGAACACTGTTACTCCAGTAGATGTACTATACCACAGAGAACACTGTTATTCCAGTAGATGTACTATACCCTAGAGAACAATGTTACTCCAGTAGATGTACTATACCCTAGAGAACACTGTTACTCCAGCAGATGTACTATATCCAGAGAACACTGTTACTCCAGTAGATGTACTATACCCTAGAGAACACTACTACTCCAGTAGATTTACTATACCCTAGAGAACACTGTTACTCCAGTAGATGTACTATACCCTAGAGAACACTGCTACTCTAGTAGATGTACTATAACTCAGAGAACACTGGTCCTCCAGTAGATGTACTATACCCTCAGAGAACACTGCTCCTCCAGTAGATGTACTATACCCGATAGAACCCTGCTACTCCAGTAGATGTACTATACCCAGAGAACACTGCTTCTCCAGTAGATGTACTATACCACAGAGAACACTGTTATTCCAGTAGATGTACTATACCTCAGAGAACACTGCTCCTCCAGTAGATGTACTATAACTCAGAGAACACTGCTCCTCCAGTAGATGTACTATACCCTAGAGAACACTGCTACTCTAGTAGATGTACTATAACTCAGAGAACACTGGTCCTCCAGTAGATGTACTATACCCTCAGAGAACACTGCTCCTCCAGTAGATGTACTATACCCGATAGAACCCTGCTACTCCAGTAGATGTACTATACCCAGAGAACACTGCTTCTCCAGTAGATGTACTATACACTAGACAGCACTGTTACTCCAGTAGATGTACTATACCCTAGAAAACACTGCTACTCCAGTAGATGTACTATATCCAGAGAACACTGTTACTCCAGTAGATGTACTATACCACAGAGAACACTGTTATTCCAGTAGATGTACTATGCCTCAGAGAACACTGCTCCTCCAGTAGATGTACTATACCCTAGAGAACACTGCTACTCCAGTAGATGTACTATACACTAGAGAACACTGCTCCTCCAGTAGTTGTACTATAACTCAGAGAACACTGCTCCTCCAGTAGATGTACTATACCCTAGAGAACACTGCTACTCCAGTATATGTACTATACCCTAGAGAACACTGCTCCTCCAGTAGTTGTACTATAACTCAGAGAACACTGCTCCTCCTGTAGATGTACCATACCACAGAGAACACTGTTATTCCAATAGATGTACTATACCTCAGAGAACACTGTTACTCCAGTAGATGTACTATACCCTAGAGAACACTACTACTCCAGTAGATTTACTATACCCTAGAGAACACTGTTACTTCAGTAGATGTACTATACCCTAGAGAACACTTCTCCTCCAGTAGATGTACTATAACTCAGAGAACACTGCTCCTCCAGTAGATGTATTATACCCGATAGAACACTGCTACTCCAGTAGATGTACTATACCCAGAGAACACTGCTACTCCAGTAGATGTAATATACACTAGAGAACACTGTTACTCCAGTAGATGTACTATACCATAGAAAACACTTCTACTCCAGTAGATGTACTATATCCAGAGAACACTGTTACTCCAGTAGATGTACTATATCACAGAGAACACTGTTACTCCAGTATATGTACTATACCCTAGAGAACACTGTTACACCAGTAGATGTACTATATCCAGAGAACACTGTTACTCCAGTAGATGTACTATATCCAGAGAACACTGTTACTCCAGTAGATGTACTATATCACAGAGAACACTGTTATTCCAGTAGATGTACTATACCCCAGAGAACACTGTTACTCCAGTATATGTACTATACCCTAGAGAACACTGTTACACCAGTAGATGTACTATATCCAGAGAACACTGTTACTCCAGTAGATGTACTATACCCAGAGAACACTGCTACTCCAGTAGATGTACTATAACCTAGAGAACACTGTTACTCCAGTAGATGTACTATACCCTAGAGAACACTGCTACTCCAGTAGATGTACTATATCCAGAGAACATTGTTACTCCAGTAGATGTACTATACCACAGAGAACACTGTTATTCCAGTAGATGTACTATACCTCAGAGAACAATGTTACTCCAGTAGATGTACTATACCCTAGAGAACACTGTTACTCCAGCAGATGTACTATATCCAGAGAACACTGTTACTCCAGTAGATGTACTATACCCTAGAGAACACTACTACTCCAGTAGATTTACTATACCCTAGAGAACACTGTTACTCCAGTAGATGTACAATACCCTAGAGAACACTGCTCCTCCAGTAGAAGTACTATAATTCAGAGAACACTGCTCCTCCAGTAGATGTACTATAACTCAGTGAACACTGGTCCTCCAGTAGATGTACTATACCCTAGAGAACACTACTATTCCAGTAGATGTACTATACCCCAGAGAACACTGTTACTCCAGTAGATGTACTATACACTAGAGAACACTGCTACTCCAGAAGATGTACTATATCCAGAGAACACTGTTACTCCAGTAGATGTACTATAACTCAGAGAACACTGCTCCTCCAGTAGACGTACTATAACTCAGAGAACACTGCTCCTCCAGTAGATGTACTATAACTCAGAGAACACTGCTTCTCCAGTAGATGTACTATACCCTAGAGAACACTGCTACTCTAGTCGATGTACTAAAACTCAGAGAACACTGCGCCTCCAGTGGATGTACTATACCCTCAGAGAACACTGCTCCTCCTGTAGATGTACTATAACTCAGAGAACACTGCTCCTCCAGTAGATGTACTAAAACTCAGAGAACCCTGCTACTCCAGTAGATGTACTATACCCAGAGAACACTGCTCCTCCAGTAGATGTACTATACCCTCAGAGAACACTGCTCCTCCAGTAGATGTACTATACCCAGAGAACACTACTACTCCAGTAGATGTACTATACCCTAGAGAACACTCCTACTCCAGTAGATGTACTATACCCTAGAGAACACTGCTACTCCAGTAGATGTACTATACCCTAGAGAACCCTGCTACTCCTGTAGATGTACTATACCCAGAGAAAACTACTACTCCAGTAGATGTACTATACCCTATAGAACCCTGCTACTCCGGTAGATGTACTATACCCTAGAGAACACTACTACTCCAGTAGATGTACTATAACTCAGAGAACACTGCTCCTCCAGTAGATGTACTATACCACAGAGAACACTGTTATTCCAGTAGATGTACTATACCTCAGAGAACACTGTTACTCCAGCAGATGTACTATATCCAGAGAACACTGTTACTCCAGTAGATGTACTATACCCTAGAGAACACTGTTACTTCAGTAGATGTACTATACCTTAGAGAACACTGCTCCTCCAGTAGATGTACTATAACTCAGAGAACACTGCTCCTCCGGTAGATGTACTATTACTCAGAGAACACTGGTCCTCCAGTAGATGTACTATACCCTCAGAGAACACTGCTCCTCCAGTAGATGTACTATAACCTAGAGAACACTGTTACTGCAGTAGATGTACTATACCCTAGAGAACACTGCTACTCCAATAGATGTACTATATCCAGAGAACACTGTTACTCCAGTAGATGTACTATACCACAGAGAACACTGTTATTCCAGTAGATGTACTATACCTCAGAGAACAATGTTACTCCAGTAGATGTACTATACCCTAGAGAACACTACTACTCCAGTAGATTTACTATACCCTAGAGAACACTGTTACTCCAGTAGATGTACTACACCCTAGAGAACACTGCTACTCCAGTAGATGTACTATACACTAGAGAACACTGCTCCTCCAGTAGTTGTACTATAACTCAGAGAACACTGCTCCTCCAGTAGATGTACTATACCCTAGAGAACACTGCTACTCCAGTATATGTACTATACCCTAGAGAACACTGCTCCTCCAGTAGTTGTACTATAACTCAGAGAACACTGCTCCTCCTGTAGATGTACCATACCACAGAGAACACTGTTATTCCAATAGATGTACTATACCTCAGAGAACACTGTTACTCCAGTAGATTTACTATACCCTAGAGAACACTGTTACTTCAGTAGATTTACTATACCCTAGAGAACACTGTTACTTCAGTAGATGTACTATACCCTAGAGAACACTTCTCCTCCAGTAGATGTACTATAACTCAGAGAACACTGCTCCTCCAGTAGATGTATTATACCCGATAGAACACTGCTACTCCAGTAGATGTACTATACCCAGAGAACACTGCTACTCCAGTAGATGTAATATACACTAGAGAACACTGTTACTCCAGTAGATGTACTATACCATAGAAAACACTTCTACTCCAGTAGATGTACTATATCCAGAGAACACTGTTACTCCAGTAGATGTACTATATCACAGAGAACACTGTTACTCCAGTATATGTACGATACCCTAGAGAACACTGTTACACCAGTAGATGTACTATATCCAGAGAACACTGTTACTCCAGTAGATGTACTATATCCAGAGAACACTGTTACTCCAGTAGATGTACTATATCACAGAGAACACTGTTATTCCAGTAGATGTACTATACCTCAGAGAACAATGTTACTCCAGTAGATGTACTATACCCTAGAGAACACTGTTACACCAGTAGATGTACTATATCCAGAGAACACTGTTATTCCAGTAGATGTACTATACCCAGAGAACACTGCTACTCCAGTAGATGTACTATAACCTAGAGAACACTGTTACTCCAGTAGATGTACTATACCCTAGAGAACACTGCTACTCCAGTAGATGTACTATATCCAGAGAACATTGTTACTCCAGTAGATGTACTATACCACAGAGAACACTGTTATTCCAGTAGATGTACTATACCTCAGAGAACAATGTTACTCCAGTAGATGTACTATACCCTAGAGAACACTGTTACTCCAGCAGATGTACTATATCCAGAGAACACTGTTACTCCAGTAGATGTACTATACCCTAGAGAACACTACTACTCCAGTAGATTTACTATACCCTAGAGAACACTGTTACTCCAGTAGATGTACAATACCCTAGAGAACACTGCTCCTCCAGTAGAAGTACTATAATTCAGAGAACACTGCTCCTCCAGTAGATGTACTATAACTCAGTGAACACTGGTCCTCCAGTAGATGTACTATACCCTAGAGAACACTACTATTCCAGTAGATGTACTATACCCCAGAGAACACTGTTACTCCAGTAGATGTACTATACACTAGAGAACACTGCTACTCCAGAAGATGTACTATATCCAGAGAACACTGTTACTCCAGTAGATGTACTATAACTCAGAGAACACTGCTCCTCCAGTAGATGTACTATAACTCAGAGAACACTGCTCCTCCAGTAGATGTACTATAACTCAGAGAACACTGCTTCTCCAGTAGATGTACTATACCCCAGAGAACACTGCTACTCTAGTCGATGTACTATAACTCAGAGAACACTGCGCCTCCAGTGGATGTACTATACCCTCAGAGAACACTGCTCCTCCTGTAGATGTACTATAACTCAGAGAACACTGCTCCTCCAGTAGATGTACTAAAACTCAGAGAACCCTGCTACTCCAGTAGATGTACTATACCCAGAGAACACTGCTCCTCCAGTAGATGTACTATACCCTCAGAGAACACTGCTCCTCCAGTAGATGTACTATACCCAGAGAACACTACTACTCCAGTAGATGTACTATACCCTAGAGAACACTCCTACTCCAGTAGATGTACTATACCCTAGAGAACACTGCTACTCCAGTAGATGTACTATACCCTAGAGAACCCTGCTACTCCTGTAGATGTACTATACCCAGAGAAAACTACTACTCCAGTAGATGTACTATACCCTATAGAACCCTGCTACTCCAGTAGATGTACTATACCCTAGAGAACACTACTACTCCAGTAGATGTACTATAACTCAGAGAACACTGCTCCTCCAGTAGATGTACTATACCACAGAGAACACTGTTATTCCAGTAGATGTACTATACCTCAGAGAACACTGTTACTCCAGTAGATGTACTATATCCAGAGAACACTGTTACTCCAGTAGATGTACTATACCCTAGAGAACACTGTTACTTCAGTAGATGTACTATACCTTAGAGAACACTGCTCCTCCAGTAGATGTACTATAACTCAGAGAACACTGCTCCTCCGGTATATGTACTATTACTCAGAGAACACTGGTCCTCCAGTAGATGTACTATACCCTCAGAGAACACTGCTCCTCCAGTAGATGTACTATAACCTAGAGAACACTGTTACTGCAGTAGATGTACTATACCCTAGAGAACACTGCTACTCCAATAGATGTACTATATCCAGAGAACACTGTTACTCCAGTAGATGTACTATACCACAGAGAACACTGTTATTCCAGTAGATGTACTATACCTCAGAGAACAATGTTACTCCAGTAGATGTACTATACCCTAGAGAACACTACTACTCCAGTAGATTTACTATACCCTAGAGAACACTGTTACTCCAGTAGATGTACTACACCCTAGAGAACACTGCTACTCCAGAAGATGTACTATATCCAGAGAACACTGTTACTCCAGTAGATGTACTATAACTCAGAGAACACTGCTCCTCCAGTAGATGTACTATAACTCAGAGAACACTGCTCCTCCAGTAGATGTACTATAACTCAGAGAACACTGCTACTCCTGTAGATGTACTATAACTCAGAGAACACTGCTCCTCCAGTAGATGTACTATACCCTAGAGAACACTGCTACTCTAGTAGATGTACTATAACTCAGAGAACACTGCGCCTCCAGTGGATGTACTATACCCTCAGAGAACACTGCTCCTCCAGTAGATGTACTATAACTCAGAGAACACTGCTCCTCCAGTAGATGTACTATAATTCAGAGAACCCTGCTACTCCAGTAGATGTACTATACCCAGAGAACACTGCTCCTCCAGTAGATGGACTATACCCTCAGAGAACACTGCTCCTCCAGTAGATGTACTATACCCAGAGAACACTACTACTCCAGTAGATGTACTATACACTAGAGAGCACTGTTACTCCAGTAGATGTACTATACCCTAGAGAACACTGTTACTCCAGTAGATGTACTATACCCTAGAGAACCCTGCTACTCCTGTAGATGTACTATACCCGATAGAACCCTGCTACTCCAGTAGATGTACTATACCCAGAGAAAACTACTACTCCAGTAGATGTACTATACCCTATAGAACCCTCCTACTCCAGTAGATGTACTATAACCTAGAGAACACTGTTACTCCAGTAGATGTACTATACCCTAGAGAACCCTGCTACTCCTGTAGATGTGCTATATCCGATAGAACCCTGATACTCCAGTAGATGTACTATACCCAGAGAACACTGCTCCTCCAGTAGATGTACTATACCACAGAGAACACTGTTATTCCAGTAGATGTACTATACCCTAGAGAACCCTGCTACTCCTGTAGATGTACTATACCCAGAGAAAACTACTACTCCAGTAGATGTACTATACCCTATAGAACCCTGCTACTCCAGTAGATGTACTATACCCTAGAGAACACTACTACTCCAGTAGATGTACTATAACTCAGAGAACACTGCTCCTCCAGTAGATGTACTATACCACAGAGAACACTGTTATTCCAGTAGATGTACTATACCTCAGAGAACACTGTTACTCCAGTAGATGTACTATATCCAGAGAACACTGTTACTCCAGTAGATGTACTATACCCTAGAGAACACTGTTACTTCAGTAGATGTACTATACCTTAGAGAACACTGCTCCTCCAGTAGATGTACTATAACTCAGAGAACACTGCTCCTCCGGTAGATGTACTATTACTCAGAGAACACTGGTCCTCCAGTAGATGTACTATACCCTCAGAGAACACTGCTCCTCCTGTAGATGTACTATAACCTAGAGAACACTGTTACTGCAGTAGATGTACTATACCCTAGAGAACACTGCTACTCCAATAGATGTACTATATCCAGAGAACACTGTTACTCCAGTAGATGTACTATACCACAGAGAACACTGTTATTCCAGTAGATGTACTATACCTCAGAGAACAATGTTACTCCAGTCGATGTACTATACCCTAGAGAACACTGTTACTCCAGCAGATGTACTATATCCAGAGAACACTGTTACTCCAGTAGATGTACTATACCCTAGAGAACACTACTACTCCAGTAGATGTACTACACCCTAGAGAACACTGCTACTCCAGAAGATGTACTATATCCAGAGAACACTGTTACTCCAGTAGATGTACTATAACTCAGAGAACACTGCTCCTCCAGTAGATGTACTATAACTCAGAGAACACTGCTCCTCCAGTAGATGTACTATAACTCAGAGAATACTGCTACTCCTGTAGATGTACTATAACTCAGAGAACACTGCTCCTCCAGTAGATGTACTATACCCTAGAGAACACTGCTACTCTAGTAGATGTACTATAACTCAGAGAACACTGCGCCTCCAGTGGATGTACTTTACCCTCAGAGAACACTGCTCCTCCAGTAGATGTACTATAACTCAGAGAACACTGCTCCTCCAGTAGATGTACTATAATTCAGAGAACCCTGCTACTCCAGTAGATGTACTATACCCAGAGAACACTGCTCCTCCAGTAGATGGACTATACCCTCAGAGAACACTGCTCCTCCAGTAGATGTACTATACCCAGAGAACACTACTACTCCAGTAGATGTACTATACACTAGAGAGCACTGTTACTCCAGTAGATGTACTATACCCTAGAGAACACTGTTACTCCAGTAGATGTACTATACTCTAGAGAACCCTGCTACTCCTGTAGATGTACTATACCCGATAGAACCCTGCTACTCCAGTAGATGTACTATACCCAGAGAAAACTACTACTCCAGTAGATGTATTATACCCTAGAGAACACTCCTACTCCAGTAGATGTACTATACCCTAGAGAACACTGTTACTCCAGTAGATGTACTATACCCTAGAGAACCCTGCTACTCCTGTAGATGTGCTGTATCCGATAGAACCCTGCTACTCCAGTAGATGTACTATACCCAGAGAACACTGCTCCTCCAGTAGATGTACTATACCACAGAGAACACTGTTATTCCAGTAGATGTACTATACCTCAGAGAACACTGTTACTCCAGTAGATGTACTATATCCAGAGAACACTGTTACTCCAGTAGATGTACTATACCCTAGAGAACACTGTTACTTCAGTAGATGTACTACACCTTAGAGAACACTGCTCCTCCAGTAGATGTACTATAACTCAGAGAACACTGCTCCTCCAGTAGATGTACTATAACTCAGAGAACACTGGTCCTCCAGTAGATGTACTATACCCTCAGAGAACACTGCTCCTCCAGTAGATGTACTATACCCTAGAGAACACTGTTACACCAGTAGATGTACTATATCCAGAGAACACTGTTACTCCAGTAGATGTACTATACCAGAAAGAACACTGTTACTCCAGTATATGTACTCTACCCTAGAGAACACTGTTACTCCAGTAGATGTACTATACCCAGAGAACACTGCTACTCCAGTAGATGTACTATAACCTAGAGAACACTGTTACTCCAGTAGATGTACTATACCCTAGAGAACACTGCTACTCCAGTAGATGTACTATATCCAGAGAACACTGTTACTCCAGTAGATGTACTATAATTCAGAGAACCCTGCTACTCCAGTAGATGTACTATACCCTAGAAATCCCTACTACTCCAGTAGATGTACTATACCCCAGATAACTCTGCTACTCCAGTAGATGTACTATTCCCTAGAGAACCCTGCTACTCCAGTAGATGTACTATACCCCAGAGAACCCTGCTACTCCAGTAGATGTACTATACCCTAGAAATCCCTACTACTCCAGTAGATGTACTATACCCCAGAGAACTCTGCTACTCCAGTAGATGTACTATACCCCAGAGAACCCTGCTACTCCAGTAGATGTACTATACCCTAGAGAACCCTGCTACTCCAGTAGATGTACTATACCCTAGAGAACCCTGCTACTCCAGTAGATGTACTATAACTCAGAGAACCCTGCTACTCCAGTAGATGTACTATACCCCAGAGAACTCTGCTACTCCAGTAGATGTACTATACCCTAGACAACCCTTGCTACTCCAGTAGATGTACTATACCCCAGAGAACTCTGCTACTCCAGTAGATGTACTATACCCTAGAGAACCCTGCTTCTCCAGTAGATGTACTATACCCCAGAGATCTCTGCTATACCAGCGGCTCTCTCATCGTCTGACTATGTGCTCTCATAATCCGATAGCATCTGGTCATTGCGGTTGTGGCACAGCGCTTCAAATTTCATCATAAATGGAGATTTTTTATTTTCCCCCATCTCCTCATTTGAATTCCATGCTGTCACTGTCACTTGTCCTCTCAAGCTTAACATTGTTGTCCTCTATTTCCAACCAGGTGCCCTTGGAGAGTTCCTCAAAGAGCTTGACACCTTGATAAGCTCCTTTCCCGAAGATGGCTCACCACTCATCGTACTGGGAAACGTCAACCTCCCAACGCCTGACTTCAACTTCAACTTTTCTTTCCACCTCTTTCTTTCCCAACCTTGCCTCTTTTGACCTCACCCTTTTCCAGTCCTCTCCCACTCACAAGGCAGGCAATACGGTCAACCTCATATTTACAGGAGGCTGTCTAATCTCACTGCAACCCCCTCTTGGTCTCTGATCACTACTTTGTTCCTTTTTACACTCTTCTCCAACCTTACCCACTCAGCCCCTAACCAGATGGCCATGCGCCATCGCAATCTTCGAACTCTCTCTCCCACTATTCTCCTCTATCCTATCATCTCCCCTTCTGCTAAATCCTTCCCCCTCCTGTCTCTTGACTCTCTTTCGACCCTACTCTCTTCCCTTTTCGCCTCCTTTGACTCTCACTGTCCCCTTTCCTCCCAGCCGGCTCGATACTCTGACTTCAAGATGGCCAGAGTTGCTCTCCTCCTAAAGAAACTGACCCCTATGTCAAATACTACAGACCGGTATCCCTTCTTTCTTTTCTTTCAAAAACACTTGAGCGTCTCTGAACAACTCTCTCGTTATTTCTCTCAGAAAGATCTTCTTGACCCTAACCAGTCAGGCTTCAAGATGGGTCACTCAACTGAGACTGCTCTCGTCTGTCATGGAAGTTCTAAGCTCAGCCAAAGCTGACTCCCCCCTTTGTCCTCATCTTCTAATATCTATCCAATGCCTTCAACACTGGGAACCATCAGATCCTCCTTTCCACCCTCTCAGGGCTGGGCATCTCAGGCTCTGTACACTCCTGGATTGCATCTTACCTAGCAGGTCGCTCCTACCAGATGGCATGGAGAGGATCTGTGTCTGCACCATATGCTTTCACTCCAGGTGTTCCCTAGGGCTCTGTTCTAGGCCTTCTCCTCTTTTCTCTATACACCAAGTCACTCAGCTCTATCATATGCTCTCATGGTCTCTCCTATCATTGCTATGCAGATGACACTTAACTACTTTTCTCACTCCCCCCTTCTGACACCCAGGTGGCAACATGCATCACTGCATGCCTGGCAGATATTTCTACTTGTCAGCCCACCACCTCAAGCTCAACCTTGACAAGACGGAGCTGCTCTTCCTCCCGAAGAAGGCCATTCTAAGACAACACCCTTTTGTTCTCTGCAAACATCTAAACAGTGACTCGCTCCTGCAGGTTCAATCTCAACAACATCCGTAGAGTACTCGCACTTGTCTTTTCCTACTAGCACTGACTTTGCTGATAACTTCTTTATTGAGGAAAAATATACTCAGTACGACTGTGATATGTGTCTCACCGAGCTATCTTAAGATGAATTAACTCACTGTAAATCACTACGGATAACAGTGTCTGCTAAATGACTAAAATGTTCAATGTTAATGTAAAATGTACATTGTCCCTTCATCTGCAGACATGTTTGGTTGTTTAATCACACCTGGTCTGCCTTGTTCCTGTGTGTTGAGTCACATGTGGTCCTCAGTGCAATCATATCAGTACGGTGAATACGTTCTATAGTATACTGCCAGCTCTAACCGCAGCAAAGGTGATATGACAGCAGAGAGAACAAGCCCCCATCCGGTTGTTTTTTTTACCCACCTACCAATAGGTGCCCTTCTTTGTGAGACATTGGAAAACCTCCCTGGTCTTTGTGGTTGAATCTGTGTTTGGAATTCACTGCTCTACTGAGGGACCTTGTTTAATCAAATCAAATCAAACCAAATTTTATTTGTCACATACACATGGTTAGCAGATGTTAATGCGAGTGTAGCGAAATGCTTGTGCTTCTAGTTCCGACAATGCAGTAATAACCAACAAGTAATCTAACTAACAATTCCTAAACTACTTACATTTACATTACATTTAAGTCATTTAGCAGACGCTCTTATCCAGAGCGACTTACAAATTGGTGAATTCACCTTCTGACATCCAGTGGAACAGCCACTTTACAATAGTGCATCTAAATCATTAAGGGGGAGGGGGGGTGAGAAGGATTACTTATCCTATCCTAGGTATTCCTTGAAGAGGTGGGGTTTCAGGTGTCTCCGGAAGGTGGTGATTGACTCCGCTGTCCTGGCGTCGTGAGGGAGTTTGTTCCACCATTGGGGGGCCAGAGCAGCGAACAGTTTTGACTGGGCTGAGCGGGAACTGTACTTCCTCAGTGGTAGGGAGGCGAGCAGGCCAGAGGTGGATGAACGCAGTGCCCTTGTTTGGGTGTAGGGCCTGATCAGAGCCTGGAGGTACTGCGGTGCCGTTCCCCTCACAGCTCCGTAGGCAAGCACCATGGTCTTGTAGCGGATGCGAGCTTCAACTGGAAGCCAGTGGAGAGAGCGGAGGAGCGGGGTGACGTGAGAGAACTTGGGAAGGTTGAACACCAGACGGGCTGCGGCGTTCTGGATGAGTTGTAGGGGTTTGATGGCACAGGCAGGGAGTGTAAGGGGATAAAGAATATGTACATAAGGATATATGAATGAGTGATGGTACAGAGCAGCATAGGCAAGATACAGTAGATGGTATCGAGTACAGTATATACATATGAGATGAGTATGTAAACAAAGTGGCATAGTTAAAGTGGCTAGTGATACATGTATTACATAAGGATGCAGTCGATGATATAGAGTACAGTATATACGTATGCATATGAGGTGAATAATGTAGGGTAAGTAACATTATATAAGGTAGCATTGTTTAAAGTGGCTAGTGATATATTTACATCATTTCCCATCAATTCCCATTATTAAAGTGGCTGGAGTTGAGTCAGAGTACAGAGATGAGGTAGTCATTCAAAAATATTGTAACACTATTATTGCACACGGTCCATGCACAGTCCATGCAGCTTATTATGTGACTTGTTAAGCAAATGTTTACTCCTGAACTTATTTAGGCATTGCCATAACAAAGGGGATGAATACTTATTGTAAAAAAAATACTCCACTTTGACATTATGGGGTGTTGTGTGTAAGCCACTGACAAAACAAACTCAATTTAATCTTTTTTAAATTCAGGCTGTAAAAAGTCAAGGGGTGTGAATACTTTCTGAAGGCACTGTATCTGTGACCACCTATTGTTTTGTTGGGCACTTACTACCCAAGAAAAGATGTTATGAAATAAAAACAATTCTCAATGACATGCATTGCTAAAACAAAGGTTTAAGGAAATACAGGCAGGCACCACATTACGACAACAACAAAGAAACAGCTCACTCAATCAAACCCGATGGTCTTGTAAGTATAAAAGTGACGTTTGCTTTCATATCATGTATATTTTTTGAAAGATAGAGGAGCGGGATAATGTGTTGTGTGAAGAATCCAATACTTTACGTTGCATGCAGCAAATCACATTATTGCAGGAGCTCCTCCTCCAAGACTATGAATCAGGCTGCTTGAGAAGGCTTGAATCCTAAGCAATCTGCCTACACATGGTTTGAAGTAACAACAGACCAATATACAGGAGTTACCGTAGTAGGTCAAAGCTGTATGCTGGAAAACCGTGGTAGAGCATCGGTGAAGTAGGCATTGTGGTGCTCGTGAAATGTCGTTTTTTGTTTTAGTATACTGGATTCTTGAAATAGCTCACTCTGACATATCTACTGCTGTACATATCATTCTTCGTATATATTTCCAAAATTAATCCGTAGTATATACGTATAGATTGCGTTTGGATTGCTGTTACAGTGTTATTTTGATTATTTTTGTACTTGTTTGACATTTTACTGCGTTGTTGGGAGCTAGTAACATAAGCATTTAGCTACACCCGATATAACATCTGCTAAATTGCGACCAATAAACTTTGATTTGATTTGACTTATTACTAGCAGTTGTTCATGAATTTGATTGAGACAGAGTTGTTTTGGGTGAGAAAACGCCTGCAGCTTTGTAGCCTGAGGTTACTGCCGTTCTGGGACAAGCTTGTGTTTGAAACCGTAGCCAAGGCTGGGACCTGACTGTTCACAACCACAGAGCTGGTGGATCCCAATTGTGCCGGAGGACCCCTGTTGGCGTTTAAGAGAGGATGACGGGTTAGATTTGTGACCCTGTCAGGTGCATGCGTGTGTACATACATGAGTGTTTGTCATCTTTTCACTGTCACCTGAGGTGCCCTTGATGTGATGTGCCCTTGATTTGCCCTTGATTTCACCAGCAGAGAACCCTCTCAGAAGTTGGGTATGTTCCACAGACTCTGAATTAAGTAGAAGAGACAGTGATATTGTTGTCTATTACATTTACCTTACAGCACCTGGGTGTTTACTTCACTCACACAGTTACCTCAAAGTACCTCAGAGATGTTTTCAGTGACACAGAATCACATAATTGGGTGTTGTTTTGTTATCTGTGAATTCCTGTAGATAGTGCTTGTTTAAGCTGTTCAGTGCCTGATAGCTGTGCAGATCCACCAGGGTTTACCTCTGAGCCCTGATCTCTCTCTCTCTCTCTCTCTCTCTCTCTCTCTCTCTCTCTCTCTCTCTCTCTCTCTCTCTCTTCTCTCTCTCTCTCTCTCTCTCTCTCTCTCTCTCTCTCTCTCTCTCTCTCTCTCTCTCTCTCTCTCTCTCTCTCTCTCTCTCTCTCTCTCTCTCTCTCTCTCTCTCTCTCTCTCTCTCTCTCTCTCTCTCTCTCTCTCTCTCAAGTTAACACATACTATAAGTTCACAGACAGGTGCCATGAATATCGGGTAGCTTATTTAAACACATTGAGAGCAATAGTATTTCAAAACATGTATTTTACATACAGTATATAAGATCATGTAGAGAGAGAAAGAAAGAGGGGGAGAGGGGAGTGGCAGAGAAGAAATTCCGGGCTGCTCAACGTCACAATGGGAAGAATTCCACTACAAGGGAGGTGTGAGAGGCAGAATGACAGCACTATCAGTGTGTGTGAAGATAGTGGTCAGAACGGCAGTCACTTCAGACACAACAGGAAGGACAGAACATCCGCGGAAGCTGAGGGAGAATACACACAGAGGATTCTATTCATGTTCACACACACACACTCAAATACTGCACAGAAACAAATCAAATCAAATGTTATTTGTCACATGCCTCGAAGGCCAGCATCCCGGAGTCACCTCTTCACTGTTGACATTGAGACTGGTATTTTGCGGGTACTATTTAATGAAGCTGCCAGTTGAGGACTTGTGAGGTGTCTGTTTCTCAAACTAGACACTCTAATGTACTTGTCCTCTTGCTCAGTTGTGCACCGGGGCCTCCCACTCCTCTTTCTATTCTGGTTAGAGCCAGTTTGTACTGTTCTGTGTAGGGAGTAGTACACAGCGTTCTACGAGATCTTCGGTTTCATGACAATTTCTCACATGGAATAGCCTTCATTTCTCAGAACAAGAATAGACTGACAAGTTTCAGGAGAAGGTTATTTGTTTCTGGCCATTTTGAGCCTGTAATCAAACCCACAAATGCTGATGCTCAAGACACTCAACTAGTATAAAGAAGGCCAGTTTTATTGCTTCTTTAATCAGGACAGCAGTTTTCAGCTGTGCTAACATATTTGCAAAAGGGTCTTCTAATGATCATTTAGCCTTTTAAAATGATAAACTTGGATTAACTAACACAACGTGCCATTGGAACACAGGAGTGATGGTTGCTGATAATGGGCCTCTGTATGCCTATGTAGATATTCCATTCAAAATCAGCCGTTTCCAGCTACAATAGTCATTTACAAACTTCCCTTATGCACTTTGTGTAGTAGTATTCCATTGAATTAATGCTACCATTATTAATGTGTGATGCAGGTTTGCTGTCGTCATCGCTAGTGAATCTTGAATGTACCACGTGACTAAGGCCAGAGAGACAGGCGTGAGTCTTCAAGCATGTCGCTAGCCCTTATAGGGTCTTTGTTGGGCGATTGTCTCAGTGGATGGACAAAAAGCCCCCTGAAGGGGCTACCAAAGCTTTATTTTGGTAGAGATGCACTCACGCTTGGTACTACCTGTGCGACAGTGGAGACTGCTGATGGGAGGACGGCTTATAATAATGGCTGGAACGGCATCAAACCATGTGTTTGATGTATTTGATACCATTCCAGCCATTACCCCGAACATGTCCTCCCCAATTAAGGTGCCACCGACCTCCTGTGCAGTGGGAGTATGTGGTTCCTAAAAACAGACACACACACACCACTTTAAAACACACACCCCTCTGTACTTCAGCAGATTCTCCGTGTCACCAGTAAAGAGCTAAAGAGTGAATAGTGTGAAGATGGCAGACGCATCCAGAGACGACTGAATATGTGGCCAACTACATCCTGAGGTAGTCTACCGTGTGTTTCATGACATGGATGGTTGTATTGTGGATTATTATGACAGAGAAACATCTTCCTCAGAGGGTCATGTGTTCAAATCACAGCTATGTTCTGTCTCGTGTGCCCACTCAGTTGGTATCGTAATTTGTTTCTGTAACTATAATTGAATCCATGGGGGAAGTCACAAAGGAACACATTTGTTCAGTGCGCTGTCATGTCACAACACAACAGTGACTCTAATACCTGCCGTGTTAGTGGCCGACTGGCGGTGTTTTGTGGAATGTTTCATGAGGTGTGAAGTTGCATACATAGAAATTGAATAGGGTTTCTATTTCTATGGTTGTGTATTGCCATTGTGGTGCACACTTTTCTGATGGAATCCAATGTGGTTGTGATATTGTGCATCAAGACTACTGGTTGAAGAACTCTAGAGCAGTGAACTGTTCTTCTCCTTGTTTCTACAGATGTAATTTGAGATAGTTTGCTACAGCAGGAAAATAATCCTGTGGCAACAGGAAATGCGAATTATTATGTGGATTATAATAAATGTACATTTTTTTGTATGGGTTGATACATTTTCTGTTAGGGAAAATCAAGTCTAAAATTTCAAAGTGGAAATGATAAACTTTTAAATCCTTTTTAAAACTCAAATACACAACAAGTTTGCATTTCCTGCCGAGCAGGAAAATTCTCAGAAACAAAAGAGTGATCAAATGAAGATCCTACATGTGTAATATGGTCAAATTTAGAAACGCGCATAGTCTTTTGAGATCTGTGGTGTTTTCGAGGTATTTTCAGTAGCGGTAAGTGTGGATAGTGGGATTGATCAGTTCTTCATCCACCCTGTTCCCCAACAACAGACTCTAAACCTACTCTAAATTCACCAGCCTGGATTATCTGATCACCTCACACTGACAGTGAGCGTTGAAGATAAAAACAGAAACCGCATGGAATAGAAACCTACTCAGAATAGCAGAATTGAAAAATAACACAGTGGTATTTTTTACTAGGAAGAAAACATATCATATGATGTACTGTAGCCTAAGTTGCCAGAGAGAGGATCCCAGTAGTCTGAGTATATGAGACAAACATCCGTTCATCCGACTGTCACTGAGGCTGTCTGACATTTCCCTCTGGGTGTCAGAGAGGGAGAGGTAGCACGGTCTGTGCTGCTTTCAGACTGGAGTCTGATTTGATGTTTGATTACTGATGCTCCTCAGGCACCCTCTCCACACCCACCACACACATACACAAGCACACACACACACACACACACACACACACACACACACACACACACACACACACACACACACACACACACACTCACACACACACACACACTCACACACACACACACACACACACACACACACACACACACACACACACACACACACACACACACACACACACACACACACACACACACACACACACACACACACACACACACACACACACACACACACACACACACACACTCATAGTTACAGAATTGGTATGAAAAGTCAATATTTTTGGCTTATAGCTAGCTAGCTGGCAGGCTGTTTAGATTCAAATAATGCAGTCCTGGCTTAATTGTTTCATCTGTCCAGAAGAAATACAACAAGTACTGCATGCTGTGTCCAGAGATGGCATAAGAGGTTCAGGGACTGTTCTTAGCCACTACCAAGATGAGATGGCTTTTCAGCAGCCGTGGCATAATCATTTAGCTATTTGATTTTGAACTTGAAGACCCCTTGAAGTATAATAGACCCCTTGAAGTATAAAATATTTTTTTGGGGGGGGCCTTGCTATTATCCCATACAAACACATTGAATAACAGATTCACTACAGATTTTACATGTATTTAGCCCTTTATTTTTGGCACTAAACAGTCTGAGCACTGTCTAAGCCGGGGGAAGGGTTCTACTAAGCAATATGGGATTGTTTAAACAAGGTCATACCAACGATAATTTTTCTATTTGATTTGGAATTTTAAGACCCTTTGAAGTATAAGAAAAGTATATAATTTTTTGATTCAACATTTTATTTGGCCTTACTGCTAGTAGCCAATACAAACTTATTGAATAACAGATTCACTACATGGAACAACTGATAGTCTGAAGGTTGTCTGTTCTGAAGTGTCTGTCCTATATCTGAGAGGTATAAGAAAGATCAGGAAACATTTGTTTATTTTTTACATGTATTTAACCACTTATTTTGGCACTACACAGACTTCATATATACTTCCATAAATGTTTTCAACTGGTACCAGGGGACCTTCAGACTAGTCTTGTGAGACCTGTGGGCATTCTAGAGCAAAACATGTACGTGTTCGTGAGAGTCTCATCTTTTCACAGAGGGTTCATATTAGGGTGTAGCCCAAACGGTTCGGACGCTACAGCCAGAAGTTGGCTGTACAAAGACGCTTCTGGGGGTCGTTGAGCAAAACGGAGAACACCATCGTGTTCATATTAGTCGGTAGGCCAAACCATTTGGATGCTACAGACGAGTTTGTGAGAAGACCGATTTTCGGTATGTCTCATGGTCTGACAAACAGTGCTGTAGCTCTGTCACCTTTCACCGCAGATGCGGAAGTGTGACATCGGCGGATGAGGTGGATTGAGATGGATTGAGACGCAGCCAATGCAAAAAACAGACATCTCTAACTTGAACTGACAGATGTTTATGGGGATTCTTTTATTATGTGAATTACATTTCCACGGAGGCGCCAACATTGACTCTAGGGGGTTAAATTAAGTGAAAAAGTTGGTGGATCCACCGCGGGGAGGTTGAGCTAATGTAGGCTAATGCGATTAGCATGAGGTTGTAAGTAACAAGACATTTTCCCAGGACATAGACATAGTTGATATTGGCAGAATGCTTAAATTCTTGTTAATCTAACTGCAGGGTCCAATTTACAGTAGCTATTACAGTGAAATAATACCATGCTATTGTTTGAGGAGAGTGCACAGTTATGAACTTGAAAAGTTATTAATAAACAAATTAGGCACATTTGGGCAGTCTTGATACAACATTTTGAACAGAAATACAATTGTTCATTGGATCAGTCTAAAACTTTGCACATACACTGCTGCCATCTAGTGGCCAACATCTAAATTGTGCCTGGGCTGGAATAATATATTATGGACTTTCTCTTGCATTTCAAAGATGATGGTACAAAGAAAATACAAAAGAACGGTTGTTTTTTTCTTTGTATTATCTTTTACCAGATCTAATGTGTTATATTCTCCTACATTCCTTTCACATTTCCACAAACGTCAGTCATTCCTTTCAAATGGTATCAAGAATATGCATATCCTTGTTTCAGGTCCATTCAGTTAGATTTTAGGCGTAAATTGAAAAAAAGGGCCCGATCCTTAAGAGGTTTTAAGGGTGCCCATGAGGGTGCTTCATTCAGTATGGATATTAATGTAAATAACATTTGTGGAGGTGAATGTTGCTTTCCTCTGCCCTGGTTTCAGAAGGAAAACATCAGCCAGCTAGCTAAACAATGGAAGGTGCACAATCCATGGCTACAGATCTAGCTGGCTAGCTAGCTACCTACACTGTAAATTTGCTTGACATGCTAAAAAGTAATATAAACAAGTTGAGAAAAATACATGTGTTTTATTATCTTCTGAATCTATTTGTTTCTTCTGTCTTGAAGTTCTATATTGCGATCTCCCCCCAAAAATGTGATATAATTGACAAGACGTTCAGTCAGTGAATCAGGTCATCTCTAGAGACTCTTTCTGCTGTACATGCCTTCAAACTACCTAAAACTTTTAAATTATGCCCTTACCTAAGGACATGTTTGAGGGGCTCTATGCAACAACACCCTTCAACAATTCAGGTAAGGGGAAATTATTCCTTAAGGGAAACACTTCAAATGTTTTATGCAACCGAGCCCAGTAACTACCGAGTAGCGGCCCTATGGAGGAAGTGGAAGTGACTGTCGTAGAAGCAGATGTGGTGTACTGATGAAGCATTCCAGGCCTGTTTGTCAGACTGTCTTTGTTTCTCTCTGTCTGTACCATCGATGCCCCCTCTGCTGAAGCTACACTGCCTTTCCATTCCAAACCGCCTCAACTCCCAGCCTTTCATCCCAACCAAATAGAGAGACATTCAATCTCCATCTCTAATATCTCAATTTGTTGTTTGTTTGTTTAGCTTTTAATGCGCTTTGAGATTATTTTCTGTATACAAATTAAATACATTATTACTATGATTATTATGATTATTTGTTTGATGTGTTTGCTACCATTCCATGTATTTATTTATTTATAGCCATTACAAAGTGCCCATCCTCCTACATCATCCCACCAGCCCCCGCTGACACACACACACACACACACACACACATTTAGAACCACTCTCAAAAGAGTGCCAGTGGTGTATTGTGTGCTAGATGTGTTGACTGCTTTTCAAGGGACTAGGGAGATGGGGCGTGATGAGATGTGGCCCTGGGAGTACAAGGAGGGGGGGGGGGGTGTATGTAGGGCCTATGGTGCGCCGTCCTGGAGCTTTCCGCTAGAGTTACCCCCTGTCTCTCAGCACGCCCACTGAGCCTCACATCACAGCCTTTATTAAAGCCTTTTTGCCGAAACCAGAGATCCTCGGCCAAAGCTTCGCTGCTGGACACATCACACGCTCCTTTTATGGCCGGCAGACAGAGGATAACACCAGCCTCCTGTATCCCTCCTCCTCTTGTCTCTACCTCCTACCCCCTACCCTACTCCCTACCTCCTCCACTTCACAATGTCTCCCCTACTTTCCCTCACTATAACCTAACCACTTCTCCCCTTCAATAAGGCCTGCCCGCCACCCAATACCCTACTCTCCTTCACAATTTCTCTACCTTCCTCAATCTAGCTGGAGACCCATATCTCCCTCACTAACTTTAAGCACCAAATGTCAGAGCAGCTCACAGATCACTGCACCTGTACACAGCCCATCTGTAAATAGCCCATCCAACTACCTCATCCCCACACTGTTTTTTTTGCTCCTTTGCACCCTAGTATCTCTTCTGCACATCTATCACTCCAGTGTTTAATTGCTAAATTTTAATTATTTCGCCACTATGGCCTATTTATTGCCTACCTCCCTTATCTTACCTCATTTGCACACAGTGTATATAGTGTGTTAATGACTATGTCATTTTGTTATTGTGTTAATGACTATGTGTGTGTTAATCCCATGTGTACCTCTGTGTTGTTGTTTGTTTTGCACTGCTTTGCTTTATCTTGGCCAGGTCGCAGTTGTAAATGAGAACTTGTTCTCAACTGGCCTACCTGGTTAAATAAAGGTGAAATAAAAATAAAATACTATGTTTGAGCCAGGAGTTTTTCCTGGTCAGGTAATGTGGCCTGGAAAAACCAAGTCCATATTATGCCCTACCCCCTCCTCTCCTCTGATCTGCCCACAGATGTCCCAGCTATGTTAATGAGAGATGTGAGGAGCAGGGAAAATCACATGAAACCTGGTCTGGTTGGCACAGTGTCTGCACGCAGCTAATGTTTGTGTGGAGGTGAGGACAGATTTACTACTGTACAGAAAGAAAGACAAATGAGAGAGAAAGAAGGAGTGAGGTAGACGTGGGGGATGGTTTGACCCTCTTAGTTTCTGCAGACATAATTCATAGTGTCAAATGCCTGAGACGTCATAGCTTCGTCCAGTCATACGCATTAACATACGCACATGCATGGTACGCATTCTTTGATGTTAAGATAGGAGAATAATTAACCGCATGACAGTGAAAGCCACGATGTTGGCGGAGAGCTGCACATTTACAGGAATGTGTGTGTGTTTAAATAGGAGTACAAAGCAAGGAAATGAGTCCACCGAATATTGGACATATAGATTATCTGTCTTCTCAGCATGGTTCAGAAATCCTCTCCTCAGCCTGTACAAGCCTGTATGAGTGTCTGAAGGTCACCGGCCTGTGGAGATAGACAGCTCTTGCACCCCCCCCCTCCCACCTCAGGGGAAGGGGTACTGGATGATCCCCCAGAGGTACCACCCCAATGGGTCGACCTGAAGGAACCCCCACCGGTGCCTGGTGGTCTTCCCTGGGAACACTGGCTTCTCTGATGTTGCCTCCTGCAAGAACGCAGGCTTCTGCCGCCTTCACCACACCCTGGTGTAAGTTTGTGTGTGTTTATGTGTGTGTGTGTGTGTGTGTGTGTGCTTGTGAGTGTGTGAATGTGTGTGAACTTGTGCACTTGTGCGTGTGCACAAGTGTTCCTGAGAGCCCAAAGCTGTTATGAACTGATCTGGGGTGTCATCACCACTCCAAAAAAGGAGACTACACTATGGCCAGGTTTCAGTCCCCACTCAGCTACCTTATCAGGCCAGAGGCCCAAAGCAGGCCCACAGCCTCTTACTTTATCATCCTCTCTGTCAGCACTTTATCACACTCTCTGTCATTGAGTGACCATTAGGTCTATCATCTACATGTAGGGCAGACACTCACCTTCTGACCTCCTGACCACTCTACCCCACCACCACACTACCCTTACCGCGCCACTTAGGGACATTGCCAGAATTTTGTGGCCCCATGAAAAAAAAAACGACCAGGCCCCTACCATAGAAATCAGAATGTTTCAAATTAAAATAACGTACTGAACAATATGTGTTACTGAATGTACTAACTGTAAGCTTCTGTTGCTCTATGCAGATTCTCGTTTCCACCTTCACCCTTTGCCTATATTAACAGTATTGCAAACATTTTTGGTTCCCAATGTTCACAAAGTTGTCTGTGTCATGAGATTTTTCTGATGCTTTATTATAAATAACTTCACAATTGGTGACTTATTTTTTAAATATATGGTAATGTAGTCAGTTTTAATGAAGAAATTACCAATGATCCCTGGTTCAGATTAAAGAATGTATTGCCAATTCTTATAAACAAGGCTAACCCTCTTCTACCCTATGCATAAATCCTCAATATATGCCTAAATAACATACCCAAAATCAAAACAAAATCCTGAACTATGTGGACTGCAGGCATAAACGTGGTACCTACAGAGAACAAGCATCTATGAAACTGCAACTGTAGTGTCAAGGCATTATGTGGGCATTCCTGAGTAAGTTCAACAGGAGATAAACCATAGCAGAAGATACTCTGAAACAGTATTTTGCCCATCCCCGGGCAGGCTTGTCCTTGTGTTTGTTCCCTGTAAACAAAACTAAGTTTCAGCTTGCTGAAAGCACACTCCAGAAAAACTCCTTGCATATACATGTAGCTGCAATCGTGTGGAACCGCATGTCCGGTTCCATGTCCGGTACTGATTATAGTATCCAGAGCCCGGTACTGATTATAGTATCCAAGCCCGGTACTGATTATAGTATCCAGAGCCCGGTACTGATTATAGTATCCAGAGCCCGGTACTGATTATAGTATCCAGAGCCCGGTACTGATTATAGTATCCAGAGCCCGGTACTGATTATAGTATCCAGAGCCCCGGTACTGATTATAGTATCCAGAGCCCGGTACTGATTATAGTATCCAGAGCCCGGGTACTGATTATAGTATCCAGAGCCCGGTACTGATTATAGTATCCAGAGCCCGGTACTGATTATAGTATCCAGAGCCCGGTACTGATTATAGTATCCAGAGCCCGGTACTGATTATAGTATCCAGAGCCCGGTACTGATTATAGTATCCAGAGTACGGTACTGATTATAGTATCCAGAGCCCGGGTACTGATTATAGTATCCAGAGCCCAGTACTGATTATAGTATCCAGAGCCCGGTACTGATTATAGTATCCAGAGCCCGGGTACTGATTATAGTATCCAGAGCCCGGTACTGATTATAGTATCCAGAGCCCGGTACTGATTATAGTATCCAGAACCCGGTACTGATTATAATATCCGGAGCCACATAAAACACTGTGTTACGAAATCCAGTGTCTGACTTCTGTTCATTTGCTATGTCATCTTCAGTCTCATCAGGGAAACATTTTCTTTTTTTCTGGCGGCTCCTCTGTTCACTGTGAAACTGAGTAGTTCCACCCATTTCACTTGCCACCATGGAGGCTTCTGCCAGATGAGCGTCCCATTGATTACACAGAGCCTGTATTTCTTCCTGTAGTGCCTTAATGTGAGCTGATTCAGTGTCCAGCGAAATATTTCCTGACTGAAGAATTAGGCTTCTATTCTCAATACACTGCAGAACTTTTACCCAGAAAGTGAGCAGGAAGATTGCCTTGAAAGACATGAAGTAGCTTTTCAGACCTTTTGCCTCAGATTTGGCTGCGTTTGTCAGGCTGCAGGTAGCAAGAAGCATGTCAAGGGCCTTGATGATAGACGGTAAATGAGTTGCCACTGGTTGGACGGCATCCATTGCGTGTCTGACCACATTGCGTGTCTGACCACATTGCGTGTCTGACCACATTGCGTGTTTGACCACATATTCCTATGAACTTGTTTTGGCTCTCAGGGCTGAGGTAATGAGTCAGTCGTGCTCCTTTCTTTTTGTCCCTGACTTTCTGTAAGTGCTCATGTAATAGCGAATCATAATTTGACAACAGTTCCAGTATGCCTAGGTAATGTCCATTATGCACATCATCACGATTAAGTGATTTCCCCCGGAATGACAGATTCCTGGATGCTAAGTACAGTGTCACCTCCAAAATCCTTTCTAGAAGTGCTCTGTTTTTTTACATTTCTGACTGGATTTGTTTCTGCAGATGACAGTCTATACCTGTAGCTGTTACGGTATTCACTACTCTGGACGGCTCTGACTTAGAATACGTGGACAACTACAAATGCTTAGGTGTCTGGTTAGACTGTAAACTCTCCTTCAAGACCCATATTAAACATCTCCAATCCAAAGTTAAATCTAGAATTGGCTTCCTATTTCGCAACAAAGCATCCTTCACTCATGCTGCCAAACATACCCTTGTAAAACTGACCATCCTACCAATCCTCGACTTTGGCGATGTCATTTACAAAATAGCCTCCAATACCCTCCTCAACAAATTGGATGCAGTCTATCACAGTGCCATCCGTTTTGTCACCAAAGCCCCATATACTACCCACCATTGCGATCTGTACGCTCTCGTTGGCTGGCCCTCGCTTCATACTCGTCGCCAAACCCACTGGCTCCATGTCATCTACAAGACCCTGCTAGGTAAAGTCCCCCCTTATCTCAGCTCGCTGGTCACCATAGCATCTCCCACCTGTAGCACACGCTCCAGCAGGTATATCTCTCTAGTCACCCCCAAAATTATTTCTTTGGCCGCCTCTCCTTCCAGTTCTCTGCTGCCAATGACTGGAACGAACTACAAAAATCTCTGAAACTGGAAACACTTATCTCCCACACTAGCTTTAAGCACCAACTGTCAGAGCAGCTCACAGATTACTGCACCTGTACATAGCCCACCTATAATTTAGCCCAAACAACTACCTCTTTCCCTACTGTATTTAATTAATTTATTTATTTTGCTCCTTTGCACCCCATTATTTTTATTTCTACTTTGCACATTCTTCCATTGCAAATCTACCATTCCAGTGTTTTACTTGCTATATTGTATTTACTTTGCCACCATGGCCTTTTTTTTGCCTTTACCTCCCTTATCTCACCTCATTTGCTCACATCGTATATAGACTTGTTTATACTGTATTATTGACTGTATGTTTGTTTTACTCCATGTGTAACTCTGTGTCGTTGTATGTGTCGAACTGCTTTGCTTTATCTTGGCCAGGTCGCAATTGTAAATGAGAACTTGTTCTCAACTTGCCTACCTGGTTAAATAAAGGTTAAATAAAAAAAAATAAAAAAATGCTGCAAATGTTTCCATTTTATTGCATCTTATGTCATGCAATAAAATGCAAATTAATTACTTAAAAATCATACAATGTGATTTTCTGGATTTTTGTTTGAGATTCCGTCTCTCACATTTGAAGTGTACCTATGATACAAATTACAGACCTCTACATGCTTTGTATATAGGAAAACTTGCAAAATCGGCAGTGTATCAAATACTTGTTCTCCCCACTGTATATCAACGAATTGGCGAGGGCACTAGAAGAGTCTGCAGCACTCGGCCTCACCCTACTAGAATCTGAAGTCAAATGCCCACTGTTTGCTGATGATCTAGTGCTTCTGTCCCCAACCAGACTCTACATGCAGAATTCTGCAAAAATATCCTCCGTGTACGAGGTAAAACACCAAATAATGCATGCAGAGCAGAATTAGGCCGATAGCAGCTAATTATACAAAACCAGAAAAGAGACGTTAAATTCTACAACCACCTTAAAGGAAGCGATTCCCAAACCTTCCAAAACAAAGCCATCACCTACAGAGAGAGATGACCCTGGAGAAGAGCCCCACCCAATTAAGCTCCTTAAAGTGAATTGAATTGAGAGAGGGAGTGTATCTAACTAGAGCGGGTCAGGAACAAAATAGAAAGAGCAATGCAACTGAGACTCTTTTATAATTATCTGAGTTGCTTGGATTCAAAATCTGAGTTGTTGACCAATAGCATTACTGTAAAGTTAACTTCCAATCAGATATCAGACCTACAGGATGTTACCACAACAAAATCTCTGCTTCCTAGAGGTGTGACAGAATGGGGGTTGGAGACAGCAGCACAGACAATTCAGCATTCCTGAGAAACACAAAATAACCCTTATCAACACTCTTGAGAAGAGTTAGGTCGGGGGCTGGGCCACCACTACATCCCTATCCTTGTCCCCAGCCATCCCCCCTACCACTACCCACTGTCCATCCCCTTACCACTACTCCCGATCCACACCCTCTCACTACCCCCAGCCCCCCTACCCCTACCCTCCAGGGGTTTACACGTTACTTTTCTGGACACATTGACCTAAATGGATGGGCGGACAGCATTCTAGGAGGGAAATGAAAACAGATGAGGCAGAGATCCAACTGCTCTGAGACCCATTTCCCCCCTGCTAGCCATAAAGAGCCTCCATGGGGAGAGGGAGGAGTGGAGGGAGAGAGGGAAAGCCAAGGATAGAGGGAGAGAGAGGGACAGATGAAAAGTGAAGTAAAGAGCCAGGGGAGAAATCCAGGGAGAGAGGGAGGGAGAGAGAAAGGGCGAGACAGATGGGAGAAAGAGAGAGGTAGAAAGAGACAGAGTGTCTGGAGAGGCAAGCTGAAGAGAGCCAGGGGGATAATGGCCCTGGTCCAATCAATCGTGTGTGATGGCCATTTTAGCCTGGGCTGGCTGACAGACGGACCCCATCCCTCAACTTTAGCCCTCCACTGACTCCCACTGTGGAGCCTTCACCCCACTGACCCCTCCACAGTTGCCTGACGTCACACACACACACAGCCAGATCCAGGTCTATAAGCCCAGACATCGACCAGACACACAGACCATCACTGCCTGGCTGACTGGCTAATCAGCTCTCTTCTCATCCATTTAGAGTTTTAGAAAATAAATCACAGCTTGGTCAGGGGTCGAGGTGTGTCTGTTAAAACTGACATGAAAGGGGCTTTCAAAGAGTGTGCAGCATCAGTTGTGAGTTGATTCATCATATACATTGATTGGACTAAATTAGCACTGGGATTGATTTCTTTGGTCTTCATCTGACTGACATAGGGCTGGGTAAATGAATGACTACTCACACAAGCACATCCATTCTGTCTTCCCTCTACCCTTTAGGCTTTTAGAGGGAACCAGTGGATTGGTATTTTACAGCACCATCAGGCCTGCCCAGCAGCTTGGATTAACTGGCAGAAGCTAGCTACACATAGTGGTAGGAGATTGATGTAGTGAGTGGGTATGGAACTGGGTTGGAGTGGCCAGTAGCTTATTGACAGTCCAGGCTGGTTGTCCTCCATGTGAGGGGCTGTTAGCAGAATCTCAGGTCAGCTGAGGGGGAGGATGACAGGGCTGGTGAGGGCTAGCTGAATGATAGATACAATTCTCAGCAGACCTTCATTCTGACCCTACTCCACCAGCAGGGCTCCTGTCTCAATACTCCACACACATAACCTGTTACTTGTTATTAAGCCTGTGTGTTAACAGCAACACGACTCAGATTACTACTGTGCTGCTTTGTGTGTGTGTGTGTGTGTGTGTGTGTGTGTGTGTGTGTGTGTGTGTGTGTGTGTGTGTGTGTGTGTGTGTGTGTGTGTGTGTGTGTGTGTGTGTGTGTGTGTGTGTGTGTGTGTGTGTGTGTGTGTGTGTGTGTGCCATAAATCCCCTTGTGACAGGAGGATTGGAAGCTTGTTGTGTGCAACAGGGAGTGCTAATTGAATGCAAGCTTCACTAAAAACATGTCATCGCTAAAACATTTCTAGCTTGTCTATCTATGGGTGACAGGGTTGACGTGTAATGCTTGACCTACTCAGTTTTCCACCACAAAACACCAGAAAGAAAATGGCCAAAAAGAGTAGAATCATCTTACCTGCTTTTACACTATGATTTCACAATTAGATGTTCAATGTTTCTTTTGAAATAAATATTAAAAAGGAATAGTTTCACCATATTAAAATGAGAGTTCAGCTCACGTAACAAGGTTCACCTTGAGGACAGACGTAAATGAGGACAGACGTAAATGAGGACAGACGTAAATGAGGACAGACGTAAATGAGGACAGACGTGAATGAATCACTAATCCCATGGAAATAAATAATAATCTTCAGAAATGACTTTGTCAAACCACTAAATACTCTGACAAAAATATAAATGCAACATGTAAAATGTAGATCCCATGTTTCATGAGCTGAAATAACACATCCCAGAAATGTTCCATACACACAAAAAGCATATTTCTTTCAAATGTTTTGCACAAATTTGTTTGCATCCCTGTTAGTGAGCATTTCTCCTTTGCCAAAATAATCCATCCACCTGACATGTGTGGCATATCAAGAAGCTGATTAAACACCATGATCATTACACAGGTACAACTTGTGCTGGGAACAATAAAAAGCCACTCTAAAATGTGTCATATTAAGAAGCTGAATTTCGTCACTACACAATGCCACAGATGTCTCCAGTTTTGAGGGAGCGGGAATGTCCACCAAAGCTGTTGCCAGAGAATTTAATATTCATCCCCGGTTTGTTGATGTCAACGTTGTGAACAGGTTGCTCCATCGTGGCAGGAGGGTTATGGTATGGTCAGGAATAAGATACAGACAATGAACTCAATTGCATTTTATCGATGGCAATTTGAATGCACAGAGATACCGTGACGAGATCCTGAGGCCCATTGTCGTGCCATTCATCCACCGCCATCACCTCATGTTTCATGCATTTCACCTCATGCATGATAATAAACGGCCCCATGTCTCAAGGATCTGTACACAATTCCCGGAAGCTGGAAATGTCCCAGTTCTTCTGTGGGCTGCATACTCACCAGACATGTCACCCGTTGAGCATGTTTGGGATGCTCTGGATCGATGTGTACGAAAGCGTGTCCCAGTTCCCACCAACTTCGCACAGCCATTGAAGAGGAGTGGGACAACTTTCCACAGGCCACAATCAACAGCTTGATCAACTCTATGTGAAGGAGATGTGTCGTGCTGTGTAAGGCAAATGGTGGTCACACCAGATACTGACTGGTTTTCTGATCCTTGCCCCTACCTTTTTTAAAAGGTATTTGTGACCAACAGATTCATATCTATATTCCCAGTCATGTGAAATCCCTAGATTAGAGCCTAATGAATTTATTTCAATTGACTGATTTCCTTATATGAACTGTAACTCAGTAAAACCTTTTAAATTGTTGCATGTTGCGTTTATATTTTTTGTTCAGTGTAACTAATGCTTTAAAATTATGTAGATATTTGGAGAATTGGAGAAATTTTGGGATTAATGTGAGTTGAAATCTTCAGAGAAGGGACACAGGGTTGATGGGACATGTCAAAATGCTGCATTTTGGCACTTTAGCAAGCCTTATAATATAGGCTTATAATAGATATGATATTAAAAGGAACTTCATTTAATATAACATGCTTTTAAAATTAAATATTGGTGCACAATTTCTACCTAAAATATCAAAGGGATGCAAAAGGCCCTCTTTTCGTGGAATGATCCCTTTTGTATTGCAGCCACATGTACGGATGACCCTTTCCCTCCCAGAACCTCCCAGTTAGTCCAAGTCCAACAACTGATTGGCCATCCAGCTGTCATGCCAGGAGAAAGTCGGGGTGGAATATTGCAGCAAATGCTGCTCTGTCTTAGATCCCTAATTTGGTATTTGGCATTTATTAGGATCCCCATTATCTTCTGCAAAAGCATCAGCTACTATTCTTGGGGTCCACATGAAACACGACATAATACATAGTAAAGGACATTATTTGTCAAGGACTGAAATACATACATTTAAAATGTCACTCATAACCTACATATCAGCACACACACTATCTAGGTCGAATACATAGTACAGTGCAAGTTACAATACAATAAATATAAAATGCATGTGTCTCTTCACAGTTCCCTTTGTGCAGTAAGGTGTTCTTTTATCCGTTTTTTAAAACGGGTTTTATTGCTAGCTTGAGTTACCTGGGGTAGCAGAGAGTTCAACGTAGTAATTTTGATATTTGGTATTTTATTAGGATCCCCATTAACTGCTGCAAAAGCAGCAGCTACTCTTCCTGAGGTCCACACAAAACATGAATCATAATACAGAATGACATAGAACATCAATAGACAAGAACAGCTCAAAGACAGAACTACATAACTTTTTAAAAAAGGCACACGTAGCCTACATATAAATGTATACACGCAAACTATCTAGGTCAAATAGGGGAGAGGCATTGTGACGTGACGTGTTGTTGTATCTCCTTTTTTATCGGGTTTGCTGTTTATTTCAGCAAAATGAGATTGAAAGAGGTTCAATGCAATTAGGGCTCTATATAATACTTGTCACGACTCCTCTTCCTGTTCGGGTGGCGCTCGGCGGTTGTCGTCACCGGCCTACTCGCTGCCACTGATCCTTTTTTCCCCCTTGTCTGTTTATTAGTTACACCTGTGTTTAGTTAGGTTAATTGGTTGGGCTTTATTATCCAGCCGGCCCGCCTGCTGGGTGTGCGGGATTGTTTTCTGTGTACTATTGTGCACGCCTGTAAGTCACAGTTGTCCGTGTATGTGTGTTTTTCTGGACTGTTTAGTTCCCCGTGTTTTGGGGCATTTGTCGTTTTCACCGATGTGGTGAATTAAAAAGTATCACTACTCTGAACTCTCTATTTCCTGCACCTAACTTCTTCCTCCACTATACCCTGGGCATTACAATACTATACCCTTTCTTGAATTTGTTCTGGATTTGGGGACTGTGAAAAGACCCCTGGTGGCATGTCTGGTGGGATAAGTGTGCTTGTCAGAGTTGTGTATAAGTTGACTATGCAAACAATTTGGTATTTTTGACACAGATGAATGTTTTTTATAAAAAGAAGAAGTGATGCAGTCAGTCTCTCCTCAACTCGTAGCCAAGAGAGACTGGCAGCATAGTATTTATATCAGCCCTCTGATTACAATTAAGAGCTTAACATGTCACTCTGTTCTGGGCTAGATGCAGCTTAAACCTTTTAGGGATAGGGGGCAGCATTTTCACTTTGGATGAATTGCGTGCCCATAGTAAACTGCCTCCTACTCTGTCCCAGATGCTAATATATGCATATTATTATCACTATTGGATAGAAAACACTCTGAAGTTTCTAAATCTGTTTGAATTATGTCTGTGAGTATAACAGAACTCATAGGGCAGGCAAACTTCCAAACAGGAAGTGGAAATTCTGGGGCTGGTTGATTTTCAACTCATTGCCTATTCACATCCAAATAAGATATGGATCTGTTCGCATTTCCTACGCCTTCCACTAGATGTCAACAGTCAAATCAAATCAATCAAATCAAATTTTATTTGTCACATACACATGGTTAGCAGATGTTAATGCGAGTGTAGCGAAATGCTTGTGCTTCTAGTTCCGACAATGCAGTAATAACCAACAAGTAATCTAACTAACAATTCCTAATCTACTGTCTTATACACAGTGTAAGGGGATAAAGAATATGTACATAAGGATATATGAATGAGTGATGGTACAGAGCAGCATAGGCAAGATACAGTAGATGGTATCTAGTACAGTATATACATATGAGATGAGTATGTAAACAAAGTGGCATGGTTAAAGTGGCTAGTGATACATGTATTACATAAGGATGCAGTCGATGATATAGAGTACAGTATATACGTATGCATATGAGATGAATAATGTAGGGTAAGTAACATTATATAAGGTAGCATTGTTTAAAGTGGCTAGTGATATATTTACATCATTTCCCATCAATTCCCATTATTAAAGTGGCTGGAGTTGAGTCAGTGTCAGTGTGTTGGCAGCAGCCACTCAATGTTAGTGGTGGCTGTTTAACAGTCTGATGGCCTTGAGATAGAAGCTGTTTTTCAGTCTCTCGGTCCCAGCTTTGATGCACCTGTACTGACCTCGCCTTCTGGATGATAGCGGGGTGAACAGGCAGTGGCTCGGGTGGTAGATGTCCTTGATGATCTTTATGGCCTTCCTGTAACATCGGGTGGTGTAGGTGTCCTGGAGGGCAGGTAGTTTGCCCCCGATGATGCGTTGTGCAGACCTCACTACCCTCTGGAGAGCCTTACGGTTGAGGGCGGAGCAGTTGCCGTACCAGGCGGTGATACAGCCCGCCAGGATGCTCTCGATTGTGCATCTGTAGAAGTTTGTGAGTGCTTTTGGTGACAAGCCGAATTTCTTCAGCCTCCTGAGGTTGAAGAGGCGCTGCTGCGCCTTCTTCACGATGCTGTCTGTGTGTGTGGACCAATTCAGTTTGTCTGTGATGTGTATGCCGAGGAACTTAAAACTTGCTACTCTCTCCACTACTGTTCCATCGATGTGGATAGGGGGTGTTCCCTCTGCTGTTTCCTGAAGTCCACAATCATCTCCTTAGTTTTGTTGACGTTGAGTGTGAGGTTATTTTCCTGACACCACACTCCGAGGGCCCTCACCTCCTCCCTGTAGGCCATCTCGTCGTTGTTGGTAATCAAGCCTACCACTGTTGTGTCGTCCGCAAACTTGATGATTGAGTTGGAGGCGTGCGTGGCCACGCAGTCGTGGGTGAACAGGGAGTACAGGAGAGGGCTCAGAACGCACCCTTGTGGGGCCCCAGTGTTGAGGATCAGCGAGGAGGAGATGTTGTTACCTACCCTCACCACCTGGGGGCGGCCCGTCAGGAAGTCCAGTACCCAGTTGCTCAGGGCGGGGTCGAGACCCAGGGTCTCGAGCTTGATGACGAGCTTGGAGGGTACTATGGTGTTGAATGCCGAGCTGTAGTCGATGAACAGCATTCTCACATAGGTATTCCTCTTGTCCAGATGGGTTAGGGCAGTGTGCAGTGTGGTTGAGATTGCATCGTCTGTGGACCTATTTGAGCGGTAAGCAAATTGGAGTGGGTCTAGGGTGTCAGGTAGTGTGGAGGTGATATGGTCCTTGACTAGTCTCTCAAAGCACTTCATGATGACGGAAGTGAGTGCTACGGGGCGGTAGTCGTTTAGCTCAGTTACCTTAGCTTTCTTGGGAACAGGAACGATGGTGGCCCTCTTGAAGCATGTGGGAACAGCAGACTGGTATAGGGATTGATTGAATATGTCCGTAAACACACCAGCCAGCTGGTCTGCGCATGCTCTGAATGAATCCTCTAGTGTGATGTGGGACCGGATGGCAGCTATTTGAGTCACTGGTCTGGCAGAATGCCAGTTCCTGGTTACGCGCAGTAGTCATTATATCGCCTTGCGTTCCATTACTCTGTAGACAAAAACGAATGCTCCGGTTGGAACGTTATTGGATATATATGATAATAACATACTGAAGATTGATTCTCTACTTAGTTTGACAAGTTTATTTGACCTGGAATATAACTTTTTGAAGTTTTTGTCCGAGTTCGCCTGGACCAGTGCCAGCTTTTGGACATGTGAACTAAACGTGCTAGCAAAAGTAGCTAATTGGACACTAGTAATGGACATTATGAAACAAAACAACGATTTATTGCGGAACTAGGATTCCTTGCACTGCATTCCGATGAAAGATCCTCAAAAGTAAGGGAATATTTATGATGTAAATTCATATTTCTGTTGACTCCAACATGGATTAAATTTATCTCTAATTCTGCTTTTGTGACCCTATCTTTGGCTGGGAAAAATGGCTGTGTGTTTTTTTGGATTTGGTGGTGATCTAACATAAATATATGTTGTGTTTTCGCTGTAAATCCATGATATTGCAGAGGTTGAATAGCCATAACACATAAGTTTTTTCAAAAACAGGTCATGGTCAATAATACTGCTGAAATACTGAAATCTAGCAGTACAGCTTCGTGCTGTTAGAACCAGTAAAGGCCGCTTTACCACTCTTGGGTAGCGGAATTACTTTGACTTCCCTACAGGCCTGAGAACAAAGACTTTACTCTAGGCTCAGATTAAAAATATGACACATAGGAGTGGCTATAGAGTCAGCTACCATCCTCAGTAGCTTTTCATCTAAGTTGTCAAAGCCAGGAGATTTGTCATTAGTGATCGATAACAATCATTTTTCAAACTCTCCCACACTAACTTTACAAAATTCAAACTTGCAATGCTTTTCTTTCGGTATTAGTTTTATTATGCATAAATACGATGGCTCACTGTTCGTTGTTGGCATTTCCTGCCTAAGTTTTCCCACTTTGCCAATGAAATAATCATTTAAATAATTGGCAACATCAAATGGTTTTGAGATAATAAGCCATCTGATTCTATGAAATTTTTAATTTCATTTAAAGTACTCCAATGTTTCCCCCATCATTCTTTATATCGTTGATCTTGGCATCAAAATACAATTTCTTCAATTTCTACAATTTCATAAATTCATCAAGTGCAGCGTCTGGATGCTCCTCATAAATCACATATGAACAAAGAAATATTTTTTAACATTATCCACATAAAAGTCATATAAAAATATTTTGTAAGATCTCTTATACACTATTTTAGGCCCAGCTTTTGGAACTTTGGTTTTTCCTGGATATAGCCACTATATTGTGATCACTGCAGCCAGTGGGTATGGATACAGCTTTAGAACAAAGTTCTACAGTATTAGTAAACATGTGATCGATACCTGTGGATGATCTTGTTCCTGTAGTGTTTGTAAACACCATGGTAGGTTGATTAATAACCTGAACCAGATTAAAGGCACTAGTAAGAGTAAGAAGCTTCCTCTTGAGTGGACAGCTTGATGAAAACCAGTCAATATTCAGGTCCCCAAGAAACCTGAATATTGACGACCTCTCTGTTTACAGCACATACACTATCAAGCAGTTCACACATATTATTTAGATACTACCTGTTAGCACTTGGTGGCCTATAGCAACACCCCTAAAGAAAAGGCTTTAGATGTGCCAAGTGAAACTGCAAACCACAACACTTCAATAACACTTGTATTAGATCTTCTCTAAGCATTACAAGGATATGGCTCTGAATATATACAGCAACACCTCCCCCCATACGCATTTCTGCCTCTTCTATATATGTTATATCCTTGTATTGCTACTGCTGTTTCATCAAATTAATTGTCTAAGTGAGTCTCAGAAATGGTTAATATATGAATGGTATCTGATGTTAGCAAGTTATTGATGTCATGAAACTTACTTCTAAGGCTACATATATTATATAGGCTATTGTCAGCCCTTTCCTGGGTAGCTTCTCAGAAATAGACTGAAAAGAGCAAACAAAGCAAGATAAAAAAATATACATTCAGCAGTCCATGAATCAATTGGTGTGTGTGTGTGTGTGTGTGTGTGTGTGTGTAGTGGGGTTGGAGCTATGAACCCATAGGCTTGGCTCTTTCATCCCTTCCAGGCTCCATGGCTCTTTATAATGTTGTGCATTTCCCAGCCTCTGTTCTGGACCTGGAGACTGTGAAGAGAGACCTCTGGTTGCATGTCTTGTGTTTTACAGATGAGTGTTCGAACTGTGTGCCAACTGCTTGAACAGACAGTTCGGTACCTTCAACACATCAATACCTCACACAAAGACCAATAGTAATGCAGTCAATCTCTCCTCAACTTTGAGCCAGAAGGGACCGTCCCGGTTTAGGGACACCGATCCCGTAGAGCATAAGCATGCTGAATGTCTGTTGTTAATTTGTTATATGGAAAATATCTTTGTATTTGATCAAACACAATATTTAAAAAAATGTTGCTAAGCACTTGTAACAGGCTGATTGGTCAGCTGCTTGAACCATTAAAGGGTGCTCTGCTATTCTTGGGTAGTGGAATGACCTTTGCCTCCCTCCATGTCTGAGGGCACACACCATCTTCTAGGCTTAGATTTAAGATGTGGCAAACAGGAGTCACAATGTATTCCACTACCAACCTCACCAGCCTAGTGGTTAGAGTTTTGGACTAGTAACCGGAAAGTTGCAAGTTCAAACCCCCGAGCAGACAAGGTACAAATCTGTCGTTCTGCCCCTGAACAGGCAGTTAACACACTGTTCCTAGACTGTCCTTGAAAATAAGAATTTGTTTTTAACAGACTGGCCTAGTTAAATAAAGGTTAAAAAAAGTACCATCCAGGTTGTTGGTACCAGGTGTTTTGTCCTTTTCTCTATATAGCAAAAAAATTCACCTCTTCCACACCCACTTTGTGGAACTCAAAACTACAGTGCTTGTCTTTAAAATTATCTAATCTTATCAACAAAAAAGTTATTCAAGTTGTTGGCAATATCGAAGGGTTTTGTTATGAACAAACCATCTGCCTCAATGAAGGAAGGAGCTGAGTTTTATTTTTTGCCGAGAATTTTATTTAAAGTACTCCAGAGCTTTAAACTATCATTCGTTATATAATTTATCTTTGTTCCATAGTGTAGTTTATTCTTCATTATTTGAGCTTCGTTACGTTATTTCTCAATTTACTGTATGTTTGCCACTCTGCTCTGTTGTCAGACTTTTTTGCTATTCCCATTTCCTCATCCCTCTAAGCCATATAGTTTTCCAATTCATCATCTGTCCATGGAGATTTGGCAGTTCTAACAGTCAGTTTCTTAATGGGCACATGCCTATCAGTAACCGGAAGAAGCAGTTTCATAAGTGCTTCAAGTGCAGCTTCCGGATGTTCCTCATTACACACATCAGACCAACAAATATTTCTCACATCTTCGACATAGGAGCAAAACCTCTTGTATTATAGTTCATACACAATTTTAGGTTCAATCTTTGGAGCTACATATGGCTATAATATTATGATCACTACATCCGATGGGTGTGATTTAGAGAAGTATTCTGCAACATTTGTAAAGATGTGTGCAATACACGTGGATGACTTAGTTCCTGTTCTTTGTAAATACCCTAGACGGTTGACTGATGACTTGAACCAGATTGCTGGCACTGGTTACAGCTTGGAGCTTCTTTTTGAGTGGGCAGCTTTTTTATTTAATTTGATTGATTTCACCTTTATTTCACTAGGTAGGCCAGTTGAGAACAAGTTCCCATTTACAACTACGACCTGGCCAAGATAAAGCAAAGCAGTGAGACAAGAACAACAACACAGAGTTACACATGGGATAAACAAACGTACAGTCAATAACACAATAGAAAATCTGTATACAGTGTGTGCAAATGAAGTAAGGAGGTAAGGCAATAAATAAGCCAATAGTGCCGAAGTAATTACAATTTAGTGTACATGTGCAGATGAGGATGTGCAAGTATAAATACTGGTATAAATACTGGTGTGCAAAAAAGCAGAAAAAAAACAAAAAACAAATATGGGGATGAGGTAGGTAGTTGGTTGGATGGGCTATTTACAGATGGGCTGTGTACAGCTGCAGCGATCGGTAAGCTGCTCTGACAGCCGATGCTTGAAGTTAGTGAGGGAGATATAACTCTCCAACTTCAGTGATTTTTGCAATTCGTTCCAGTCATTGGCAGCAGAGAACTGGAAGGAAAGGAGGCCAAAGCAGGTGTTGGCTTTGGGGATGACCAGTGACACCCACCTGCGCGTGCTACAGGTGGGTGTTGCTATGGTGACCAGTGAGCTGAGATAAGGCAGAAAGCTTGTAGATAACTAGTCAATATTTAGGTCACCCAGAAAATATACTTCTCTGTTGATATCCAAAATGTCACACATATAGTCCAAATATGGACTTTTAGCCCTTGGTGTTCTATAGCTACGATAATAGGCTTTAGGTGAGGCAGATTAACCTGTAGCTATATTACTTCCACATCATCTGACATGCAATCCTCTCTCAGCCTAACATGAATATGACTCTGGACATACAAGGCAACAAATCCTCCTTTTGCATTTCTATCTTTCCTGTATTTTCTATAACCATGTATAGCTACAACTGCATCATCAAAGGAATTATCTAAATATTTTTCAGAGATGGCCAGAATATTCATCTTTTCTGATGTTAAGAAGTTGTCAATTTCATGAACCTTGTTTCTCAGTGTGCATATGTTAATATGGGCTATTTTTAGTCATTTTAAGGGTTGCTTGTTTGTAGTGCTATTGTTAGAGCCAATTTGGACATATTTGCGTAAAAGACTGAACATATGGAGCTCCATGTATATTTGTGTAAATATATTAAATATTAATGTAAATGATGAAATATTAGGTACGTACCATTATGATTTATATTTACCTGATTTGAGATATATTCATTTGTTGTTTGTGTAACTCAGTTTTTGTCCCCCCTCTTGCCTATTCATTGTATTGTGGTAAGTGTGTTAGGATAAAGGCAGGAAGTTGGGCCTTCGGGAGGGGAGTCCTTGCTAGATGCGGGAGCGGTATAGTTTTTTGACCATACATCCATACATCCATACATCCATACATCCAAACATACATACAGACAGGTCATAATATGTATTTTCCATATCAAGTATTCTCTGCTTTAAGTTGATTGGAGAATAATTTATTTGTTAGATATAAGAAGAATAAACATTTTTGTTGCACCATATCCCTGGATGTCATCGAATGTTTGGCCGTTTGGGAAACCTTGAGTGTGGACTGTATGCGTACCAAACAACCCCGCTTCAGGCTTGGGCAGTGGCTATGGTAAAGGCGAAAGGAAGCCACTACATTCAAGTCAAAAAACTCCGTGAAGGATTACTATCGGAAGGAAATCTCTGGTTCGGACACACGCTGGATATTGTTGTATTTGTAATTGCATTCGGATCGCAAGGACAGCTCGCTTGGAAGGATTTGAACTCCTAGAATTCGCCAGCCGTGAGTAACCACTGCGAATGAATGAGCTGCCCTGTTCAATGCGATCGTTTGATCATGCATATTATGGAAGCGCAAACGTGCTTTTAATTGGAATGTTTGATCAACTTGGGAATGGAATTCAAAACACAGCGTTGTGAAAACAATTAAGAAGTTTAAGTTTGGGTAACACTGAGATCCTACGCACAATGTAGGTTAATCTTATGTCTAATATTTGGCCTCACGTGTAAATGCAATGCAACGAATGCAATCTAAGGATCTAAAGCCAACTGCGTGTTTAAACTTCATTAAAGGGACAACTTATAATGGGATGAAATGTTTAAAACGCATATAAAATGCCGAACTTGCACATGTGCAATTCAAAATGGGTCGATATGCTAAAAGGACTGTTTTAAAGCATTAAAGGAGGTCTAAAGGGGCATTACGTTTAACAATCAAAAACCAACAACTGTGTCATTGTAAATTGAGTGAACTAAAAGTGAATGATGGAGGATGAAATCCCAAATAAGACTCCACTGGAGAGGGCAGAGGAGCATCTAAATTCACTCTATGCAGCCCGGAGAGGCAAACTTGGAGTGTGTACACGTAAAATGAATGAAATAAAAGCCCTTCTTGTTGATGGAGGAAACATTGAAACTGTGGATGAGAGTCTTGAAGCATTTCATGCTGTTCTCAATGACTTTAAGAATGCTCATGATTCTGTGCTAGAGCTGGTCACAGAGGAGGAACACGAACAGGAGAGCATTAACTATTATCAACCAAGAATGAGAACTTATGAACATTTCCTGAAAGAGGTGGAAATATGGAAAAAAGCTGAAATTGAGCCACAAACGCTCATTGAACCACATGACAGCATTTCCAATGTGTCAAAAACATCAAGTAAAACAAAGTATTCTAAGACTGCTTCCTCAGTGTCCTCTGCACGCCTAAAAGCTGAAGCAGAACGAGCAGCTCTACTAGCTCGCCAAGCATCATTACAGGACAAGCATGCATTGGAACTGGAGAAAGCTCAACTGGAACAACAGAAAGCTCAACTGAATGTTAGGATGGAAAAAATGGCACTGGAAACGGACATAGCAGCATATAATGCCAAACTGAAGGTCCTGGAGAGTGACTCAACTTCTCAATCCCATGTTGTGGCAGCCCATTTTCTAAGCCAAGAAGATGGAATGAACTCTTACTTTGAGAACCAGGAACCCGAGGTCTATAAGGAACCTGAACCATCACCTGTTGAGTTTGCTGCATTAGGTGCAGTTCCAAAGACCCCGCTACAAAGAGTTTTACAACCGACCACAAAGCCATCAAAACCTATTCAGAAAACAGCCATAAACCACACCCTTCAGCAGCCAACATCAAGGTCTAGCAATCAACACGGAATCAACACTGCGGGTATCAGCCATGATAACCTCTCTACTGTCATGCAAAGGCAGAATGAAATTGCTGACCTCCTTGTACTACAGCACAAACAGGCCACACTCCCTGTTAGGGAGATACCTATGTTTGACGGTGATCCTCTAAACTTTAGGCCATTTATGCGTGCATTTGAGCATGGTATAGAAGATAAGACAAGCAGTCACCAGGATAGGCTCTATTACCTGGAACAGTACACCTCTGGTCAGCCCAAGGATCTGGTCCGTAGTTGTCTGCATATGGAAGCCAGAAGAGGCTATGAAGAGGCTAAGAGGTTGTTAAAGGAACACTTTGGCAATGAAATCAAAGTCACCACTGCTTACATGGAAAAAGCTTGGAACTGGACAAACATCAAACCGGATGATGGAAAGGGACTGGGTGGTTATGCACTCTATCTTAGAGGATGCTGTAACGCTATGCAAGACTTACAGAATATGGAAGAGCTTAATCTTCCCTCCAACATAAAGTTGATCATGTCAAAACTTCCCTACAAACTAAGGGAAAAATGGAGGTCTACGGCATGTGATATTTTAGAGAGAAGCCACCTGAGGGCCCAGTTCAGTGACCTTGTGACATTCATGGAAAAACAGGCCAAAATACTGCAGGATCCTTTGTACGGAGATATCCAAGATCCCCTGATCAACAAAAGGTTTTTTAAAACCAAAACAGAAGCTGACTTTAAGCAGCAGTTCAAGTCCAAGAGTAGGGGAAGCAGCTTTGCCACTGCAGTAGCTGTAGTGGCAGATTGTGACCCTGAAAAACCTCTAAAAGAACAAACATTCAAAGTCAAGAAACCAGGCACCTACCCTTCTTATTCTCCCAGTATCTCGTGTGTATTTTGCGCTGGTGAGCATTTCCTGGTCGACTGCCAACAGGTGAAGGCACAGCCACACGAAGCCAAGGTTGAGTTTCTGAGATCAAAAGGCCTTTGTTTTGGCTGTTTGATGAGAGGACACTTAAGCAAAGAATGTAAAAGAAGGATGACCTGTCAGAAATGTCAAAGAAAGCACCCCACGATCCTGCACATTGAAGGAGAGAGATTTAGATCTCTGAAGGCCGATACGAGGGGTGTAGCAGTAAAGCGGGAGGAGACTGTCAGCAGTGCTCTTGTTTCACTGGAAGCTGGTGAAGATACCGGGGCCGGTACAGATTGTGCACTTGCGATTGTGCCAGTTCAAGTAAAGATGGCAAATGGAAGCAGGTCTACGTTAACCTATGCATTTCTCGATTCTGGTAGCTCAGCAACATTTTGTACAGAGAGACTCATGAGGCAGTTGCAAGCTAAAGGCAGTGAGACTGAAATTCTGCTATGCACAATGGGGCAGGAGAGTCCTACCAAGAGCTTTGAGATATCTGGATTAGAGATTGGCAATGTGGAAGGTGACACATTTCTTGCATTACCAAAGGTCTACACCCAAAATAAGATCCCAGTGACAAGAGAAAATATTCCCACTCAGAAAGATCTCAAAAGGTGGCCATACCTGAAAGAGGTTCAGTTGAAGGAAATTGACGCCGACGTCGAACTCCTGATTGGCGTAAATGCTCCAAAGGCAATGGAACCCTGGAAAATCATAAATAGTCAAGGCAACGGACCGTATGCAGTGAAAACCCTCTTTGGATGGGTGATGAACGGTCCTCTTAACAATTGTACCATGGCAGAAGAATCTGGACATCCTACGGTGATGGCCAATCGTATCTCAATGGCCGACCTGGGGGTTCTTCTTGTAAATCAGTACAACCATGACTTCCCTGAGAGAGGGTATGAAGAGAAAAGTGAGATGTCAGCTGAGGATCGTAGGTTTATGGAGATCGTATCAAGCTCCATAACCCTCAAAGACCATCACTACTACTTACCGTTGCCCTTTCGCAAAAAAGATGTAGTCCTGCCAAACAATCGTGACATGGCAAAGCAGCGGGCTCTAAATATTATCAGGAAGTTCAAGAAGGACAAAGGTTACGCTGCAGAGTACAAAGGCTTCATGGAAGAGATGATAACAAAAGGTTACGCCGAGAAGGTACCACAAGAACAGCTCCTCAGAGAGAAAGGCAAGGTATGGTACATACCACACCATGGCGTTCACCATAAGCGCAAAGGAACGATACGAGTAGTGTTTGACTGTTCATCATCCTATAAAGGTACATCTCTTAACAGTGAACTCCTTCAAGGCCCTGACCTGGCAAACACGCTTATAGGAGTCTTGCTAAGATTTCGGCAAGAGCACATTGCCATGATGGCAGACATCGAAGGAATGTTCCATCAAGTACGTGTCCATGAAGATTACTTAGACTTCCTGCGATTCCTATGGTGGCCGGACGGTGATACTAACAAAAGATTGGAGGAGTACAGAATGAAGGTTCATCTTTTCGGTGCTATATCCTCTCCAAGTTGTGCAAACTTTGCACTGCGAAAGACTGCAGAAGACAACTGTGAGAGGTACAATGAAGAGGTGATTCAAACAGTCAAGTCCAACTTCTATGTTGATGACTGCCTCAAGTCAGTGGCCACAGAAGAACAAGCCATAGCACTCACAAAAAACCTCAGGGTTGTGTGCTCTCAGGTGGGTTCAAATTGACCAAGTGGGTCAGCAACAGCCGCACTGTGCTGGCTTCTATCCCTGATGAACACAAAGCCAAGCAGATAAAGGAATTGGACCTGGACAGAGAAAAGCTGCCTGTTGAAAGAGCACTTGGAATCCGATGGAACATTGAAAGAGATGCATTTACCTTCCGGGTCACTGTCAAGAACAGACCCCTTACAAGAAGAGGTATTCTCTCAACTGTCAGCTCTATTTATGATCCATTAGGTTTCCTCGCCCCATTTGTATTAAAGGCAAAGCAAATTCTTCAAGTGCTCTGCAAGCTAAAGTGTGGATGGGACGAAGTCATCCCTGAAGAACACTCTATTTCATGGCAGAGATGGCTCTCAGAGCTGGACCAGCTCTCCAGATTCCAGATAGACAGGTGTATGAAGCCTGAGAACTTTGGTCAAGTCATGACGGCACAGCTGCATCACTTCGGTGATGCAAGTGAACAAGGTTATGGCACGGCAAGCTACCTCAGGTTCACAAACGGTACGGAAAAGGTTCACATTGCATTCATTCTGGGGAAATCAAGGGTGACTCCACTCAAGCAGATGACAATCCCCAGACTGGAACTTGCTGCAGCAACATTGGCAGTGCGAGTGGACAGGATGTTAAGGTTGGAGCTCCAGATTGAACTTGAGGAGTCAACTTTTTGGACTGACAGCCAGTCTGTGCTAAAATACATCCGCAATGATACCAAGAGATTCCATACCTTTGTGGCTAATAGGGTTGCTATGATCCGTGACCTATCGAAAGCAAAACAGTGGAGGTATTTGAACTCCAAACACAACCCAGCCGATGATGCCTCAAGAGGATTACATGTTGAAATGTTCCTGAACTCAAAGAGATGGCGCAATGGACCAGAATTCCTGGAGAAACCAGAAACTCAATGGCCGAAAGTCCCCGAGGAGCTTAACTCCATCCCTCCGGATGATCCAGAGGTGAGGGAAGACGTAATCGTAAACAGTACAAGTGTGGAAGAAAAGAGTCCAACCAGCAAACTGATTGAGTACTATTCAACATGGAACAGCTTGAAGAAAGCAGTTGCCTGGATGCTGAAACTGAAGAAACGTCTTCTACAGTTAAGCCAGAAAAGGAAAATTCTCTCTCAAACTGATCCAGATCAGAGTCTGACAAACTCACTGAAGGAACAAATTGACAAGTTCAAACTGACGTTTGGAAAAGAAAGTCTGTCTGTGGATGACCTAGATGAGGCAGAAAAGGTCATCATCCGATTTGAACAACGACAGCACTTTAAACAAGAAATTGCACTAGTTGTGAAAGGAAAACAATGTGCCAAGAGAAGTGGCTCAATCTGTAAGCTTGATCCAATTGTTGACAATGGCATTCTGAGAGTAGGAGGAAGGTTAAGCAAAGCTGCTATGCCTACGGAACTAAAGAATCCTATGATCCTTCCAAAAGACTCCTACATCTCTAGACTGATCTTACTCCATATCCATGAGCAGGTTGGCCACTCTGGTCACATGCTTTCTAGACTTCGCCAGCGATACTGGATACCCTGTGCCAACTCTTTAGCAAGGAAGATCCTTAAGAGCTGTGTCTTTTGAGGCGGATGCAAGCTAGAGCTGGAGAACAGAAGATGGCCGACCTTCCACAAGATCGGGTGTCACCTGATTTGCCGCCTTTCACCCATGTGGGCATAGATTATTCGGCCCCATAGAGGTGAAAATGAAGCGGTATGGTGTGATCTTTACTTGCCTTGTGAAGCTGTCCATCTAGAAGTTGCTAGTTATCTGGATACTGATTCCTGCATCAATGCCCTGCGCAGGTTTATCTGTCGAAGGGGCCCAGTAACAAGTATCAGAACAGACAATGGCACCAACTTTGTTGGAACACACAGAGAGCTAGAAGGCTATGAAAGAGCTGGATCACAGCAAGATTCAAAATGAATTACTGAAGGAAGGTGACATGGACCCTCCCTCTGGAGCCCACCATGGGGGGGTATGGGAGAGGTTGATCCGACTGAAAAAGATCCTCTATTCAGTCCTTAAAGAGCAAGTACTGGATGATGAGGCTTTGCAGACCGCCTTGTGTGAAGTTGAGGCGATTTATGAACGACAGACCAATCACTACTGTAACAAATGACCCTAATGATTTAGAACCCCTGACTCCGAACCATCTGCTCCATCTGAAAGCTAAGCCAGTCCTGCCACCAGGACTATTCCAGAGAAGCGACCTATACACACGAAGGAGATGGAAGCAAGTACAATATATCACTGACCTCTTCTGGAAGAGATGGATCAGGGAGTATCTTCCACTTATGCAGGAGCGGAACATGTGGAACAAAACTAAGAGAAACTTTAGTCCTGGTGACCTCGTGGTCATCGTCGATGACACCGCCCCAAGGAACTCCTGGCTAATGGGGCGTGTGGTGGAGGCCTTGCCAGGGGCCAAAGGTCTTGTCCGGAGTGTCATGGTTAAGACTAAGACCAATATCTTACAGAGACCTATCAATAAACTCTGTCTGCTCCTTGAGGCGACTGAGTGAAACACACACACACACACACAGTGCTCCATCTTAGAATCACGTGCACCTCTGATTCTTGATGTCGTACTCTTACATTCTTTGATGTCATACATTTTTGGACGTCAAACTCTTGACATTTTTGGAAGTTGAACACCTTTACACTTCAACTCAGACTGAGATCTATGGACTATTTTTCTATATGGCACCTTGTATATTTGTATATAGCTATGAACTGTAATAGTGCTCTGGTATAGAATGTTTTGTGTATTGGCTCTATGTCTGAATATTAAGTAATTGTTGTGCATTCAGGCAGTCAACAATTAGGGGCCGGTATGTTAGAGCCAATTTGGACATATTTGCGTAAAAGACTGAACATATGGAGCTCCATGTATATTTGTGTAAATATATTAAATATTAATGTAAATGATGAAATATTAGGTACGTACCATTATGATTTATATTTACCTGATTTGAGATATATTCATTTGTTGTTTGTGTAACTCAGTTTTTGTTCCCCCCTCTTGCCTATTCATTGTATTGTGGTAAGTGTGTTAGGATAAAGGCAGGAAGTTGGGCCTTCGGGAGGAGGAGTCCTTGCTAGATGCGGGAGCGGTATAGTTTTTTGACCATACATCCATACATCCATACATCCATACATCCATACATACATACAGACAGGTCATAATATGTATTTTCCATATCAAGTATTCTCTGCTTTAAGTTGATTGGAGAATAATTTATTTGTTAGATATAAGAAGAATAAACATTTTTGTTGCACCATATCCCTGGATGTCATCGAATGTTTGGCCGTTTGGGAAACCTTGAGTGTGGACTGTATGCGTACCAAACAACCCCGCTTCAGGCTTGGGCAGTGGCTATGGTAAAGGCGAAAGGAAGCCACTACAGCTATTCTGAGAGGCTGATCCGAGGTAGACATATTAGTGACATTTACATTTGAGTAAATGGTACCGAGTAGGCTGCCCACGGTGGGCTTCTTCCTAAGGCAGACAGTTTCAGTGCAAAGAGTGGAATTAAATTCGATGTACATATGATTATTGCAGACAATAACCTCGGAGCTAACAGTTAAATTAAAATAGATGAGGTTACTTACATTTACTGCATTTCTATTTTTCTGGGATATATTACAAATTCCATGTTCTCTGGTGCTTATAATGACAGGGAGGACTGGAGCGCTACCAAGCCCAGACCGTCAGTCTCTTAATGAAGCAGTTCACTATGTTGATGGAGATGAACCTGCAACCACTGTGGTTAAGGCAAATCTCATCTCTTTTAAAGAGTGTTGGTTTTTTCTAAATTGTCACAAAAGGAGACATTCCTATTTTTGCTGAGTTTCTTCAGGAACTAGTTTAGGGCAGCGAGGCGCCTATAATATTCTGAACCCCTTCTATGGCACGGCAGGCGGCCAGAGATGACTCTTGTCTTCCCTGTGAAAATTAGGGTGTTCAAGAGAATGTTGCAGTCCTTCTTCATTTCCTCTGACTGTCGAAAGCGAATGTTGTTAAATTCAACGTGAGTGACAATGGTGCCAATGTTAGGGTAGTTGGCTATAACTGTGGGCAGGAGGGAGTTGATGTCTTGCACACTAAGCTAACACATGGAATTATGGATCATTTATCTATTTGATTTTAGGACTACTGCAGGTATAAAAAAATGATATTAATTTGCCCATAGAAATGCATTGAATAACACATTCATAAACTGGGTACCGGGTTACCTTCAGATGTGACACTTGTGGGGGTCGTAGAGCAAAAGAGTCTCCCCTTTCCATAGTGGGGTCATATTAGTTTGTTGCCCAAACTCTATAGACAGAAGTTGGTGTGGCTTGTGGGGGTCGTAGAGCGAAACGGAGAACACCATCGTGTTCATGAGAGTCATTATTGAAGGCCAAATAAGAACACTAGAGACGTTTTCATGAGAAGAGCGATTTTTGGGATGTCTCCTGGTCTGACAGACACTGCTGTAGCGTTGCCATTTTCCACCATAGATGCGGACATTGCCAACATTGGCAGATGTGGTGGATCGAGACACAGTCCATACAAAAAAACTGACAGGTGTGTCAGTCAACTCTAGGGGATTCATGGAAAACCATATTCAAAACCAATAACAACTTTTATTACCAGTTTAAATCAGTATTTATCTGTCTTTTTCTGGATGTTAAAAATCAGGTGGTGATCTCATCATGAATAAGCACCTTTTTCTCCATTACTTTGCCTGAGATGTTCTAGTATTGTATTAGTAGTTCATGACATGTCAAGGAAGAAGCTTATCCTCTGGCATTATATTATGAAGGTAATGTGTGGATCCCAGGCAGAGCAATGGAGAATCACCTACTGAGCCTGCTAATTGAATGGTATTCTGACATCATTATCCCAGCTCACTTCAACAAGGCCCACGACACGCTCAATAACCGCGTCTTTTGTAATTAACTTTGCTGATTATAGGGATGATATCTAATTGAGTTTTCTTGGAACGGTCACTCGGAACGGTCACCGTTCCTCCGTTTGACTTTTGACTGCCTGAGATGAGAAACCTGGATTCGGAGCTCTCGCTCTCTCAATCAGATGAAATGAGATAGATGTATCAGTTTCTTTGTGGTCCACGTTGCATAGAACAATGTATTTTCTGAATCCATGAATCCCAATGGGTATTTGGGGATCCTGAAAAACACTGTATACCTTGTCATAGACTGTTCTCTCTGCTACCGCACGGCAAGCGGTACCGGAGCACCAAGTCTAGGTCCAAAAGGCTCCTTAACAGCTTCTAACCCCAAGTCATAAGACTTCCGATCAATTAATCAAATAGCCACCCAGACTATTTGCATTGACCCCCCCTTTGTTTAACACTGATACTCGCTGTTTATTATCTATGCATAATCACTTTACCCCTACCTACATTTACAGATTACCTCGACTACCCTATACACCCCCACGTTGACTAGGTACGGGTACCCTCTGTATATAGCCTCATTATTGTTATTTTGTGTTATTATTTGAACATTTTATTTTTTACTTTTGTTTATTAAACTCTATTTTCTTAAACCTGTATTGTTGGTTAAGGGCTTGAAGTAAGGATTTCACAGCAAGGTCTACACCAATTGCATTCGAGGCATGTGACAAATAACATTTGATTTGATACCAGATCTGATTGCATATTTCCGTTGGTTCGAGTGTGCTCTCCCTGCCATGTGGGTGGAATTGCGGCTGAGTAGACACTCTGGTAGACTTCAGAGTGTTGGGTCTTTCTGAAGGAATAGTCCTGCTGGTGTGTAGAGGTTCAATAGAGTAGGGTGATCTTTGGGGCATGAGATAGAGGGAGGGAGGGACTGAGTGTAACAGGCGACAACACACTGCGGCTCACAAAGGCCCTGTCCATGGATCCGTTTACTGTAGTCACACACCATATGGTGTCCAAGGAAATTAATTACCTCCAAAAGACCGCTTCCATACACACCAGATGGGAGTTCATGAAAAAAAGAGAGACAAAGAGAGAGAGAAAATCAACCACAACAACAACATTAGAGACAAAACAACCCAGATGGATAGAGCAGGGGTGCGTGTGGCTGAGCTTGTTTGTGAGGCTTTGTCTCTGTGTGTGAACGTGAGTTTGTGTGATATGGAATTGACCAAGTTCATTGTCCGGTCTATCTTAACAATATATTTGACAGCTCATAACTCAAGTAATGGTAAAAAGGTTTAAGATGGGCCTCACGAGTGGCGCAGAGGTCTAAGGCACTGCATTACAGTGCTTGAGGCATCACTACAGACCCGCGTTCGATCCCAGGCTGTGTCAGAGGCGGCCGTGACCGGGAGACCCATGAGGCAGTGCACAATTGGCCCAGCATCGTCCGGGTTAGGGGAGGGTTTGGCCGGCCAGGATTTCCTTGTCCTACCACGCTCTAGTGACTCCTTGTGACGGGCCGGGCACCTGCAAACTGACTTCGGTCGCAAGCTGGACGGTGTTTCCTCCAACACATCGGTGCGGCTGGCTTCCGGGTTTAGACAAGCAGTGTGTCAAGAAGCAGTGCGGCTTGGCAGGGTCGTGTTTCGGGGGACGCATGGCTCTCGACCTTCACCTCTCCCGAGTCCGTAGGGGAGTTGCAGCAATGGGACAAGAATGTAACTACCAATAGGATATCACAAAACTGGGAAGAAAAAGGGGTAAAAGTTTTTTTTTAAATGGATAATAATAACGTTTAAGACAATATGATGCTTTTCTTGTGAAACGTGGAGGTATTGCTGGGAGAAACTGAAGGAGAGGATCCCAGTACTACGGAGAGGAGAGAGTAAGACTGCTGTACTCATTGGTGTGGAGAAGAGTTCTCTTAACCAATCACAGCAACCTCTACCTCATTCTGGTTCTCATGCTGTTTTTGTCTCTCTTTTTCTTTAAGTCACAATTACTGGTGATCTTTGTGAGAGGTTTTGAATCTTAAATGGAATCTTGAGTTGTATATGCATGCATAAGGGATAAATTACACGTATAAGGATGTTAAATGAGTGATGTATTTTATGTTGAAACAAGATTGGTAAACAGCAATGATTTGGTCAAATTAATCCTGCAGTATCAGAGGTAGAAGAATGGTTTGTGGATTGTTAATACATCACTAAGCATAAATAGCTTTAATATCATCACACAGAAAATGTATTGGATCTCTTCCATATCAAATATCTGTTATGTCCTATCAACTTCATGTAATATTGTATTGACTTTACCTTAGACTTTTCTTAATATAAATGTCAAAATAAAGTACTGTTGAAATGTAACACTACAATGTACTATCTTGTTTTTTCATCTCTCTCTCACTCTCTTTCTCTCTCTCTCTCTCTCTCCCTCCCTCCCTCCTCCCTACCCTTTTATCCATGGCCCGTCTGGCTGTGATTACTGTTCATTGTTTAAAGGCGTCTCCGCATACTAGGTTTGGTTTGCTCCTAATAGGGCGAAGTGAACGTCCGTGCCTCGCATACTCCCTTAAAAGACCTTCGCTTGAAAATTAGAAAGAAGAGGCAATAATACTGTTGGTCCCTCTTGAGACACCGTTGCCAGTATACCACTTCCTCAAAATAGTCCGAATTAATCTAAGATAATTCAAGAACTCTGTAATAAATGCTGACGTTTTTGCCGAGGAGGTCTTAGTCACGAAATTTTACATTGGCTGGTGCATTTCTCAAGTATTTCTCAAGTGATTTTTTTGTTGTTGCATGGAAACGAGTCGTCTCTCGTTGAATGACAACACTTCATTGAATAATCCCTATTGTTGACCAATCACTGACGAAGGGCCGTAGACTTTAGCTACTGATCTTCGGCTTGCCTCAGGAAAATAACGTGTGCACGATCAGCAACCTTTTTTGGGGGTCGAAGACCAAAACTAACAAAAACATCACTAAATGTCATCCTAATATATGCATAAACTGTTTTGGATGGGAAGCATGCGGATGCCTTAATCCAGCACTTTGTCACCTTTGACACAATGGGGAGTGGCAGCATTCTGTTACTTCACACTTTCTATTAATCTCGTTCTGTTCTTTTCTCCTCTTTGCCTCACTGCTGCTGCATCTGTCACTAGCCCAGCGGCTGACGCCTGTGTGGCACTCCGCCAATGCTGACAGCTGGCACAGAGAGAGAGAAAGAGAGAGAGTAAAATAGAGAGAATGAGAAAAAAAATTAGGAAAGAGGGGAGGGGTCAATCACTGTGGACGACAGCAAAACTACGACCATAATTCCAATAAAATGTGTCAATGTTGCCTACAACAATAATGACAAAATGCTGACAACAGGTGACAATTTGATTAACTTTATATAAATGGCAATAATGGATGCACAAAGACAAATGCAGTATATTCAGTATATTTTCACACTAAAAAACACACTTAATAGAATAACATACAAGTTGGATGTTCTATGTCCACAACAATGCACTGTATAAATTGCACTGTATAAATTTGAGAACTTATAAATTCTGCTACTATAAATTCAATGACTTTTCAAGGGCCAAAGAGCCAAGAGGAAATATATGATTCTCATGGTAGGCTATTCCATGATGACTCAATTGCGCAAATATTCAACTAAGACTTTAAACTTTTTGAAAACCTGGTTTGCATACCCATTCATGCCTTAGCATTTATTGGTAGATATCATAACTTCAAACTTTCTTACTGCTTTCCTACCCCTACCGATGTAGGTCTTCGCTCCACTCAACAACCAGCTGTTTGAGAGCTGCATGCTCTCTCTGCATGACAGATTATTTATAGGCAATATGTATGCACAACCTGGTCTCAGAGCATTTCGTATTATTCTGTACGTAAATCCAAGACACTTAATTTAGTATGATATGTTACAAACTACAATGTGTATTATATGGGATACATTTGCAAAACTATAATATGTTACAAATGTGCAATATTTACAATGTGTTACGAATTTGCAAAACGTGTTATATGTTACGAATTGTAGCAAGGTGGCTAGCATTAGCTAGCTCACTAACGTTATCTAGGCTAGGAGTTAGGGGTTAGGGTTGGGTTGCTAGACGTTTGCATTATACGTCTACCGATCCACCCCGACCAAGCACTAGGAGATACTTGTGGAGACACTTGTGGATTTGACAGCTCTAAAGCAGTTCCACCTCCAACACTGCTAAAGCAACCGCTATGCAGATGTCAGCTAAACTGGATATGATTGAATAAAGCCCTTAATCTCTATTTTTCCATCTGGAGAATGTGTGTCAGTGGGCTGCTGCTGCTGTAGTATATCACTGGACTAGATTTTTGTACAGTCTCACTGTGGTTTAACCATTGCAGTACAGTAGTCCATGCCAATGGAGCTAATTCATATTCACTCGGCCTGCAACTCACATACACACACTGCACTCCGCATGCTCCCATTGAGTGTAGAAAACCATCCAGACATGAGGAACGATGCCATATGAGTTTCCCATACACTTACTGTAGGGCTCAATTCAAATCACACATTGCATATTATCAGAAGGTACTTAAATCGAATTAAAGAGTAAATTACCCTGACTGAGAGGGCAGAGAGGGGGGCACACAAAACATGTATCACATAAACCTGCATCACATAAACCTGCATCACATAAACCTGCATCACATATCCATATCTGCTTGGCACAGATGCCAGTTCAATTACATTTTTGTATTGAAATAAGGTGAAAACAGCCCTGATCTGTCAACCAGAGTGTGCCCAATGGGTATGGGCTTGCCAAGGACTGTTCAATTCCACTGTATCCATCCGATAATACAGATGATACTGTAGGCCAGATAAAGAGAGAATGAAGTGTGATATCTGAAAGGAGAGGCAGAGCTGGTCTCTTCTGTTTCCTGTGTTATGGGCCCAGTGCCCACAGCTGGTGAGGGAGTCAGAGTAGACATGGGGGTGTCAGAGGGGTGGAGGGGAGGAGTGATGGGGGAGCTACAGGGGGGTAGGAGAGTTTCAGGGACCCGTGTTTGTCTCTACTGGCCAGCTTCCTGGTTGCAGGTGCAGTGAGATCAATTCCTGCCCCTGTGTGTATACATCTGTCTGTCTGTCTGACAGTCCGTTGCTCCAGCTTCAGCGGTTTCCTGTCAATGGGGGGAGAGAGGAAACCACATGAGCATTCCGGGCAGGCAGGGTGACGGGCAGGGTGACGGGCAGGGTGACGGGCAGGGTGACGGGCAGGGTGACGGGCAGGGTGACGGGCAGGGTGACGGGCAGGGTGACGGGCAGGGTGACGGGCAGGGTGACGGGCAGGGTGACGGGCAGGGTGACGGGCAGGGTGACGGGCAGTCTCAGGATGAGGTGGAGCAGGAGGGGGGAGAGAGGAAACCACATGAGCATTCCGGGCAGGCAGGGTGACGGGCAGGGTGACGGGCAGTCTCAGGATGAGGTGGAGCAGGAGGGGGAAGAGGGGATGACCCTGGAACTGGAGGGAGGGAGAAAGAGAGAGAGGACCAATCATTATGATCAACTAGGAATTGTCTATTTGAGCACAAAACTAGTGTCTACTTTGAGGTACCTTACTGGGGCAATGTTGAAGTTCTTTATCATGCTCACTTAAGGAGTGTTATCATAGATCATATTCAATGACCCCCCCCCTCACCTCCCTCTCATCAATCCTCATAGACAAACCATTCTCACATCATCAGCTCAGTTTCCTTACCCCAGGTGCCCAGCCCAGCCTGGGCACTCACTACCACCAGGCCCATAGGGGTGTTGGTGTGTTTCATTCTGCTCGTAAGATCACAGATCATAGGTTATGGATGATGATGTAGCAGCTATTTCCTATTCCCTACTCTGAAATATTTTCTCTATCTGATGAGAAACATCCCCTTCACATCAACACAACATGTCACTGAAAAATGTGACCCGGGACAGCTGCTATGATGATCATAATGAGAAGACAACACACTCCCTCACACACAGACTCATTCATTGCCCAAGACCCGATGTTGGAAGTGCAAAGACAGGTGGGTCGTTCCATGAAATGAGTGCCTTTTGTGTCCCTTTGATTTTAAGTAGAAATTGTGCACCAATATGTAATTATAAAAGCCTGTTATATTAAATTAAGTGCCTTTTAATAAAGACCACAGGAAGAATTCATAAATCAGATTTGAATAGACTTGCTAAAGTGTCCCTCCGTGCACCCGCTGTGACTTCTAGGAAGATTTTTAACCCCAACATTTATCAAAGTTTTCATCATCGTTGTAAAGCCCTAGTTATTTTGTTGCTTTGACAAAGTCATTTCTGAAGATTATTATTTTATTTGGTTTTACCTGTTACGTGAATTGAAGTCTCTTTTCAATATGTTGAAGCTATTCCTTCTTAAATATTTTCTTCAAAAAGAACATTGAACGTCTAATAGTCAAATCATAATGTAAAAGCAGGTGAGCTGGTTCTACTCTTTTTGGCCTTTTTCTGGTATTTTGTGGTGGGAAACTGAACGGGTCGAGCATAACACCTCAAACCTATTACCCAAAGATAGACAGACTAGAGGTGTTCTAACAATGTAACTTTACCAAGTTACACTTCACAATAGGCAACAAATTGATGTAATGACCCAGGTCTTTGTGTTCCCCCTCCAGGGTAGATCTGATGCTCCCGTGGAAAACATGTCATCTATCCAATGATGTCATCCACTAATTTACTCCAGTGAGTGTCTATGTAAGGATGTAGCTGTATACTGTTTACAAGGACATCATTCCACTCTGGAAAAAATGGCATTCAAGATGCAGTATATGAGCCTGTCCTTTATATCTGTCTAATGTGGTCTGCACAAAATACAATTGCAAAAGAGCCCTTCAACTGAAATTGAAAATTGAAAGGACGAGCTTCTTCAATATATTCGTCTTCTATGTTTGCTCAGTGGAATTGGTTTCTTAGTTAAATGACCTTAGTGCAACAGCTAGCGCTGCAGTGTGTGTCTGTGGTCTGGAGTGTGTGTGTGAAAGCAAACATCAGTAGATGCCCCATAAAGACAATATTATCTATAGCCCTGTTTATTCATCTTAGTAATTTAGCAGATGCTTTTATCCAGAGTGACTTACAGTTAGTGCATTCATCTTAAGATCGCTTGATGGGACAACCACATATCACAGGCATATAAAGTACATTTTTCTCAATAAAGTCAGCAAAGTCAGTGCGAGGGGGGGGGGGTCAAGTGCAAGAGTTAGTTCATGAAACGCAAAAGGGGTTCGAGGAGGGGTGTTGTGTGAGTATTTATGATACTCTTTGAAGCGGTAGGGTTTCAGATGTTTTCAGAATATGTGCAGGGACTAGCCTGTCCTAGCTTTAGGGAGAAGCTGGTTCCACCATTGGTGTGCCAGGACAGAGAAGAGCTTTGACTGGGCTGAGCGAGAGCTGCCCCCCATAAGAACAAGAGATGGCAGAATTGAGCGTCGCCTGGAGGTATTGGAGTGCCAACAAAAGAAGCTCGTCAAAGGTTAGGCATGAATTATATTTTTATTTCTGCGTTTTGTGTCACACCTGCAGGGTTGAAATATGGTTTCTCTCTTTGTTTACGGAGGTGCTATCCTCAGATAATAGCATCGTTTGCTCTCGCCGAAAAGCCTTTTTGAAATCTGACATGTTAGCTGGATTTACAACAAGTGTAGCTTTAATTTGCTGTGTGTGATTTCATGAAAGTTTGATTTTTATAGTAATTTATTTGAATTTGGTGCTCTGCATTTTCCCTGGCTTTTGGCCAGGTGGGACGCTAGCATACTAAATATCCCAGAGAGGTTAACACCCAGGCCATCCTACAATCTTGATGCCCTCAATCTCACACAAATTATCAAGGAACCTACCAAGTACAACCCTAAATCCGTAAACATGGGCACCCTCTTAGATATCATCCCGACCCTCTAAATACACCTCTGCTGTATTCAACCAGGATCTCAGCAATCACTGCCTCATTGCCTACGTGCGTAATGGGTCCGAGGTCAAACGACCACCCCTCATCACTGTCAAACACTTCAGCGAGCAGGCCTTTCTAATCGACCTGGCCTGGGTATCCTGGAAGGACATTGACCTCATCCCCGTCAGTAGAGGTTGCCTGGTTGCTCTTTAAAAGTGCTTTCCTCACCATCTTAAATAAGCATGCCCCATTCAAAAAAAATGTAGAACTAAGAACAGATATTGCCCTTGGTTCACCCCAGACTTGACCTCCCTTGACCAGCACAAAAACGTCCTGTGGCGTTCTGCATTAGCGTCGAATAGCCCCAGCGATATGCAACTTTTCAGAGAAGTCAGGAATCAATATACTCAGTCATTAAGAAAGCTAAGGCCAGCTTTTTCAAACAGAAATTTGCATCATGTAGCACTAATTCCAAAATCCAAAAAGTTTTGGGACACTGTAAAGTCCATGGAGAATAAGAGCACCTCTCATCCCAGCTGCCCACTGTACTGAGGATAGGAAACACTGTCATCACCGATAAATCTACGATAATCGATCATTTCAATAAGCATTTTTCTACGGCTGGCCATGCTTTCCACCTGGAAACCCCTACCCCAGCCAACATCTCAGCACCCCCTGCAGCAATGTGACCAAGCCCACCCAAATCCAGATAGCTGATGTTCTGCAAGACCTGAAAAATCCCTCTCTTTCTAAAATTATCCCCCGAAATTGTTGCAACCCCTATTGCTAGTCTAGTCAATCTCTCTTTCGTATCGTCTGAGATCTTCAAAGATTGTAAAGCTGCCGTGGTCATCCCCCTCTTCAAAGGGGGAGACACTCTAGACCCAAACTGTTATAGACCTATAGCCATCCTGCCTTGCCTTTCCAAAATCTTTGAAAACCAAATTAACAAACAGATCACCATCCATTTCGAATCCCACCGTACCTTCTCCACTATACAATCTGGTTTCCGAGCTGATCACAGGTGCACCTCAGCCACGCTCAAGGTCCTAAACAATAACATAACCCCCATCGATAAAAGACAGTACTGTGCAGCCGTGTTCATCGACCTGGCCAAGGCATTCGACTCTGTCAATCACCACATTCTTATCGGCAGACTCAATAGCCTTGGTTTCTCAAATGACTGCCTCGCCTGCTTCACCAACTACTTCTCAGATAGAGTTCAGTGTGTCAATCTGAGGGCCTGTTGTCCGGACCTCTGGCAGTCTCTATGGGGGTGCCACAGGGTTTAATTCTCGGGCCGACTCTTTTCTATAATATATATATATATAACAATGATGTTGCTCTTGCTGCTGGTGATTCTCTGATCCACCTCTTCGCAGACGACACCATTCTGTATACATCTGGCCCTTCTTTGGACACTGTGCTAACAAACCTCCAAGCAAGCTTCAATGCCCTTACAACACTCATTCCGTGGCCTTCAATTGCTTTTAAATGCCAGTAAAACTAAGTGCATGCTCTTCAACCAATTGCTGCCCGCACCCTCCCACCCGACTACCATCACTACTCTGGACGGTTCTGACTTATAATATGTGGACAACTACAAATACCTAGGTGTTAGACTGTAAACTCTCCTTCCAGACTCACGTTAAGCATCTCCAATCCAAAATTAAATCTAGAATCGGCAACCTATTTCGCAACAAAGCATCCTTCACTCATGCTGTCAAACATACCCGATCCTTGACTTTGGCGATGTCATTTACAAAATAGCCTGCAACACTCTACTCAGCAAATTGGATGCAGTCTATCACAGTGCCATCTGTTTTGTCACCAAAGCCCCATATACTACCCACCACTGCGACCTGTATGCTCTCAATGGCTGGCCATCACTACATATTCGTTGCCAAACCCACTGGCTCCAGGTCATCTATAAGTCTTTGCTAGGTAAAGCCCCAACTTATCTCAGCCTCGCCTTATCACTTGCAACACCCACCCATAGCACACCCTCCAGCAGGTATATTTCACTGGTCATCCCCAAAGCCAACACTTCCTTTGGCCTCCTTTCCTTCCAGTTCTCTGCTGCCAATGACTGGAACGAAGCTGGAGTCACTGAAGCTGGAGTCTTATATCTCCCTCTCTAACTATAAGCATTAGCTGTCAGAGCAGCTTACCAATCACTGTACCTGTACACATCCAATCTGTAAATAGCACACCCAACCACCTCATTCACATATTGTTACTTTTCCTCCTGCTTTTTGCACCCCAGTATCTCTACATGCACATCATCATCTGCACATCTATCACTCCAATGTTAATGCTAAATTGTAATTACTTCGCCTCTATGGCCTATTTATTTTCTTACCTACTCTTCTACATTTCGACACTGTACATAGGTTTTTCTATTGTGTTATTGACTGTACGTTTGTTTATGTGTAACTCTGTGTTGTTGTTTTTGTCTCACTGCTTTGCTTTATCTTGGATGGGTCACAGTTGTAAATGAGAACTTCTCAACTAGCCTATCTGGTTAAATAAAGGTGAAATAAAATAAATAAATAAATAAAATCTTCAAAGGTATTATTTATGTGAGTTTCAGAGAAAGTCAGAATATGAATGTCATCTGTTAACAGCAAGTTATTGATTTCATGAAACTTGTTGTGTAGGCTACACATGGCAATGTGGGCTATTTTTAGTACTTTTCTGGGATGCTTGATTGTTTTCATTGCTTTAGCTTAGCAGAAGTAGACATGCCTATAATTATTTAAGTTTGAGTTTACAGTGCAGAGTGCACACAGTGGACTTCCTACTGGGGCACACCGCCTCAGTACTAACAGTATAACTCTGGCACATGATTACTGCATACAATAGTTGTAGGATCAGCAGAGGCATTCACTGCAGTTAGAGGGACATATATTAAGGTACTTACATTGTGTCTGCCACTACCCCTGGGATAACATTTGCAGAAGCATTATGAAAACTCACCAACAAAATGTTAGGGATTAACTGCGCTGGGATTGGGTCATTGATAAGTAATTGTCTCAACGCAGCCTTATAATGCTGTGAAAGTATCCAAGAACCCAAATTATTCGGGTGGATCATATCCATCCTATAAAACGTGTTTTGTTTCCAAATGGTATCGAAATTGTCAGCAAAGGTTTCCCCCCGTTTGAGCTGGAATAATCATGTAGCTAGTTGTGAAAGAAAGCATCCTGCTAAAACATTCAATGCCACCTATACAGAGAAGGCACAGGGACAGATATGATGGGTATTTTATTAGTGTCTAGCAGAGAAGCAATCTGCTCTCTGAAATTCAGTTTCAACTAGTTCAGAGTTGCCCTTCATAATGTCATTATATCAGTGGCTTTCGGTGTTGTTTACGATTAAGGGGGACAATTTTTTAGGAGCATGGCCTTATTTCTATCATAGCATATTGGATGACTGTCATTCACATTCCATTCACCCAGCTCAATGTAACATCGATAGGTTTAAGCTACTACATGATACCTTCATCTTCCCTATCCTCATCATGAGGATGCTACAACCTTAAAGTTTATAACGTAGGTGCACAGGTCAAAAGACAAATTGGAGTAATCAGGGTGACAGATAGTGACACATTCAATATCACCTTGCATACTCTTGCCTGCATCTAGCTGATCTAGGGTGTAACCATTAGTCCAAACAGTTGCAAACAAGAGATTCTATTAGACAAATTCATTGTGTTCTATTTGCTTTAGTTTAAGAAACGTTTTTCAACAGAACCGGCAGAATGAATACACCCCTGATCACCAGCACACACAGTTCACTTTCATAACAGCCACATACAAACAGCATCATCACTTTGCTCGTTGTATAATTCCTTCTCGCATCTACACCCTCTCCTCCTCTTACCTTTCCTTTCGGTTGTGGACTTCTGTACACAACACAACAGCTGCCTGTGACCAAGCAAAAAAAGCTACACACAGCATAAATCGTTGCCACCATAGTAGCTAACATCATAGTCAACATAGCTGCTAGAACTAACATGTTAGGAAACCCGCTACAATCACGCAGTACAGTGTACAGCAAGCAGTTTAGCAGTTACACCGGCGGGCCCCAGTGGCAATAAATTAATACAACCGAAAGCTTACCTTCACTTGGAAGAGAAAAATGGAAATGGTATATAATACACTGCATTTTTGAGGATCAATGGGAAAGTGATTCTGCTTTGAAAGTTGATACTTGTATACTCACTTTTGAGAAAATGACCTTTGAATGTTTTGGTATCTAGTGAAGAGCTCTTCTTTGTCTACACCCATTCAGCATCATTCACAGCCTCTTAAGCTTTAGTGGGAAGGTTGCTGACTGTTGCTTAACCAACAAGGCTCGTGATTTAACCATTTTATTCATATTTACAGATGGCATACACGTTTGTTATTAAGGCACATGAAAGGTCATATGTTACAGAAGGCATTTCTGCCAAAAAACGCATTTTGATAAAAATAAAAATAAAATGTTTAAATGGCTCTCCTGTGAAGTCATTGCTACATATGCATAGTTTACTGATATGTATAGCTCTCTCTCTCTCTCTCTCTCTCTCTCTGCTGCTTCTCATTAATTTTTTAAGAAATTAATCTGTTCAAAACTACTCACCACATTTTAAGCACTGCAGTGCTAGCTAGCTGTAGATTATGCTTTCAGTACTAGATTCATAATCAGATCCTTTGATTGGGTGAACAACATGTCAGTTCATGCTGCAAGAGCTCTGATAGGTTGGAGGACATCCTTTGGAAGTCGTCATAATTACTGTATAAGTCTATGGAAGGGGGTGAGAACCATGAGCATCCTAGGTTTTGTATTGAAGTCAATGTACCCAGAGGAGGATGGACTTTAGCTGTCTTCTGGCTTCACCATCGTGCTACCCCAGAGGGTGGTCTTGAGGCTACTGTAGACCTTCATTGCAAAACAGTTTTTAAAAATAAGTTATTTGGTGACGTGAATATATTTAGTATGGTTTTATTTTTGTTCAATTCACTGAGTAGGCTGGTTCTCCCCTTCCTCCTATGAGGATCCTCCATTACTGTATATATAAATCGACCAAGTCATCGATCACGTGACACCCTTCATTCCAATGTGAAGACTCAACAGTGTATTGAAGCCAAATGCAGTCGGTTAAGATGGCATCTCATGGAAACATAACATGCGCAGTTGAGCTACTCCTGGAAGTGAACTGCACGCTAGTTCAGTGCTGCCTCCTCTTATTGAGTAACTCAAGTTGAATGCCGACAAGTGTACTGCAGGCTGCCATTGACAACTAAATTATCCTTATAACTTCTTCTGTGTGTGATTTTAAAATGATTGGTTCAAGGACATACAGTACATCTGGTATACACTGAGTATACAAAACATTAAGAACAACTGCTTTTTCCATGACAGACTGACCAGGTGAATCCAGGTGAAAGCTATGATCCCTTATTGATGTTACTTGTTAAATCCACTTCAATCAGTGTAGATGAAGGAGAGGAGACAGGTTAAATGAGGATTTTTAAGCCTTGGGACAATTGAGTCATGGATTATGTATGTGTGCTATTCAGAAGATGAATGGGAAAAGCAAAACATTATTGCGCCTATGTACAGGGTATGGTAGTACTGTAGGTACTGTTTGTGTCAAGAACTGCAACGCTGCTGGGTTTTTCACGCTGAACAGTTTCCAGTGTGTATCAAGAATGGTCCACCACCCAAAGGACATCCAACTAACTTGACACAACTGTGAGAAGCATTGAAGTCAACATGGGGCACCATCCCTGTGGAATACTTTCGACACCTTGTAGAATCCATGCCCTGGCGAATTGAGACTGTTCTGTGGGCAAAAGGGAGGGGTGCAACTCAATATTAGGAAGGTTCTTAATGTGTTGTGCTCTCAGTGTGTTATAAGCAATTATTGGTACCTTGATTGTCTTCTAATCTTTATTTTATTTACACAAAGATAGACCACAAAGTTTGCCATTTTTCCATTCACTATAATGGAGGATCCTGTTTGCTGCTAACAATGCCTGCAGTACCGTGGACAGTCTTGAACTTCCATGTCTTCAATGAGACCGTAGGCACTCAGCCTTGTTAAAATACTCCATACCAGAACGTGGCAGTTGCGTTGTTTGGCAATATATGTCTGTGTACATTGCTTAGTTTATGATATAGATTCCAATTTTAGCTAGTTTAGCTGCACTAATGTTGCTATTTTGTAGAAAGCCCTTGTTGATACTAGCCAGATGGCCACAGCTAGATAACTACCTAGCAAGATGACAAAGAAACAATTTAAATCACTCTCCATAATCCCATAATGCCAGTGCCAGCCCATAGCCAAATGTTTAGCTAGCTAGCTAACGCTAGCATATTTGCTTGCAAGCACAACATAGCTAGTTAGCTAAGGACACTGCACTAACTTGGCAGCTAACACAGGCAGCTGTTTCATAAAGACTAAGATCACTCGGAAATCAGCTCAAAGTGATTTTAATTTAGGAAATCTGTCCCCAAGTATTCCCATGCATAAATAGGGAGGCATATGTGATCGTATCCTAATGTAATCAAGGTTTTATTTTTTTTAAACTTTTTGTCAAATACTATATCTATTATGGATTCTTGCGGTCAATTTGTAGTTTACAAATTATTTCTAAATATGTTCCGGCCCCCTGACCATTCGGTCAAGGAAAAATCGGCCCACGGCTGAATGTAATTGGGGATCCCTGATTTAAATCATCATTATTCCACCCTCTAAAATCATTAACAGGTGCACCACTGACTTATAGCATCAGTATGTGTCCCAATAAGTATATTTTGAAAGAATATTTGTCAAATAACAGGGAGGGACCACTTGGAAATCTGGTCACATTGTGGACGCAGTGGACGGATAAGAGACACTTTTTAACACCATGTGTAGAAAATGTGGGCACAATCAGAATGTGGACAAGATCAGGATAGAGGACACATATTGGAACCAGGTATAAATTAAGCTTTTGTCTTCCAAGAACTATCTCTTTTTTGCCTATCTCTGGTTATCAGAACATGGACCAGATCCCAGCCCACTCGCTGTCTGTCTCTGAGCAGCACAACCACCCACAGAGACCCCGATTTAAACCCAACACACAGCTGATCTCTGACCTCTCCGTATCCTGTCCACAGATTATGTACGTAAGCGTGCGTGTAAGAATTTTAAACATGGAATTCTGGCGAACATACATTAATCTGCTTTGCTGATGGATTTCTTTGTTTGTGCATGTTTGTGTGTGTACAAGATTTATGAATGAACTCCGGGGGTTGGCTGGCAGAGCTTCCTGACTCTGCTGGCGTGTACATCACAGGAGCTTCCTGTCAGAAGATGTGTAACTTCCTATCTTCTCACAGCTGGGGCAGCAGGGCCTATAAAAACAGCCCAAACGGTTCGGGCGCTACAGACAGAAGTTGGCACATCGACGGTACCGGCTTCAGACGAGTACCATGGTAGTTGTGGGGTCAAACCGTTCAGACGCTTCAGACGAGTACCGTGGTAGTTGTGGGGTCAAACCGTTCCGACGCTTCAGACGAGTACCGTGGTAGTTGTGGGGTCAAACCGTTCCGACGCTTCAGACGAGTACCGTGGTAGTTGTGGGGTCAAACCGTTCCGACGCTTCAGACGAGTACCGTGGTAGTTGTGGGGTCAAACCGTTCAGACGCTTCAGACGAGTACCGTGGTAGTTGTGGGGTCAAACCGTTCAGACGCTTCAGACGAGTACCGTGGTAGTTGTGGGGTCAAACCGTTCCGACGCTTCAGACGAGTACCGTGGTAGTTGTGGGGTCAAACCGTTCAGACGCTTCAGACGAGTACCGTGGTAGTTGTGGGGTCAAACCGTTCCGACGCTTCAGACGAGTACCGTGGTAGTTGTGGGGTCAAACCTTTCCGACGCTTCAGACGAGTACCGTGGTAGTTGTGGGGTCAAACCGTTCCGACGCTTCAGACGAGTACCGTGGTAGTTGTGGGGTCAAACCGTTCCGACGCTTCAGACGAGTATCGTGGTAGTTGTGGGGTCAAACCGTTCCGACGCTTCAGACGAGTACCGTGGTAGTTGTGGGGTCAAACCGTTCCGACGCTTCAGACGAGTACCGTGGTAGTTGTGGGGTCAAACCGTTCCGACGCTTCAGACGAGTACCGTGGTAGTTGTGGGGTCAAACCGTTCCGACACTTCAGACGAGTACCGTGGTAGTTGTGGGGTCAAACCGTTCCGACGCTTCAGACGAGTACCGTGGTAGTTGTGGGGTCAAACCGTTCCGACACTTCAGACGAGTACCGTGGTAGTTGTGGGGTCAAACCGTTCCGACGCTTCAGACGAGTACCGTGGTAGTTGTGGGGTCAAACCGTTCAGACGGTTCAGACGTTTTCGTAAGACAGACCGATTTACAAGATGTCTCCTGGTCTGACGAGCATTGCTATAGCTCTGCCACTTTCCACAGCAGATGCAGAAGGCTGACATTGGCGGATGAGGTGGATTGAGACTCAGACCATACAAAGAGCAGATATCTAAGTTAAACAGACAGATTTTTATGGAAATTGTATTATTATGTTAATTAGATGATTGGCGCATGGGGTGCATCAATCGACTCTTAAGGATTAAGCCATGAAATTCCCCCCTTCCCAAAGTCTTGAGTTCCCATTTGATTTTCCACATGCCTCATGGTGTGAAAAAGGCCCGGAGGTGCAGAAGGCGAGAGACACATGCGAGTCCTTTAACTCACTCAGCACACATTCTTATCAGTACGTGTCATTAGCATCTACAGGCATGCCAAGAATGCACAGAGAAAGAGAGAGAGGGATGGAGAATGCCCAACAACTCAATATAGAGGACAGCTCAATGTGTCTGAGTGTAATGAAATCATGTGTGTTGGTATTGTGTTCCCTTTTACAATACTCTCCTTAAGCATAATAAGTTGGCTGTTATTGTCTTGTTTTGCAGGTAGCTACATTGAGTGGCTTGTGATATTTTGTACCAACCACCCCATGACCCGACATCACTGTTGGCTAGCCTTAATCTAACCATGATGTTGACACCTGACCCTCACCTCCAGAGTTCTTCCATCAGGGAACCTCATGACTACTGACTCCTTCTGGGAGAATGTTGTTAAGCATCAGATAAAACACATCTTGACATTTCGTCAATTCAGTGTGTGTGTGGTTAGATGGCTTACGTGACTTTGAGTGTAACATTGTGAAAGAAAGGCACAATGTCCAGCTTGGGGTCACAATGTCCAGCTTGGGGTCACAATGTCAAGCTTGGGGTCACAATGTCCAGCTTGGGGGCACAGTGTCCAGCTTGTCCAGCCTTTTATTTTTCAGATGTTAAATGAATTACCAAACTTCATTTTTTAAGCCCACGTTTTATCATAATTATTCAAGGTTCAAATGTTCAAAAGTTTGAATTCAATGATAGAAAGTAGTTTTTATATTTCTGTTTTAAACCTATCCCAAACATTAACTCGTCCCTTAACCATTCGGAGTTAATGCCTAACTTTAAGAATTCTGAGTTAACACACCGCAGAAAGGGCTGTTTTATACAAGGTGCCGAGTCCAGTAGGGTGATCCAGAGACAGTGCTGAAAAGGTGGTGAGACAACATACTCAAAAATGGTACACGAGGATAAGAGTGAAAGGGAATGAAAGTGCTATATGTTGGGCCCTGAGTTTTTCCTGATCATGTGACCAGGCCAAGAAAAACTCCCATAGTGTTCCTTGGTCAGGTAAAGTGCTCAAGAGAAACTCAGGGCAATAGAATTACATATAGAATCTCAATTATAGGATCTCTGTGCTCAGGGCCCTATGGTCAGAACTAGGCTTGGCCTCCTTTTCGGACATTGTGATGGAACCCTTAGGGCCTGTTGAGGGTGGGAAGTGCTGAGCTGATGAATTTGAAGTCCAGGTGCTGGACCGTTGACTTACTCATATAGCTGGGCTTTTTCTCCATGAAAGGATTTCCTTTCTCCTCTCAGGAGTCAGGATGGGAAGCTGTATATCCAATATTAAGCACTGCTCACTTGTGTCTGTCGCTTCATGTTCTGGACTTATCTGGACAGTTCATTTACTATGTCATTGTAAATGAAGTGAGTTGAATTGGTGTTTGGTCTAGGGACTCATTAGCCAGTGACTCAACATCAGCACTATTACTCAATTTCCTCTTCCCAAGGCTGAGAAAGCTGCTCTAGACACACTGTTGTAAATTAAATTCCAGGAGGGGGGGGGGGGGTCCTCGGGGAGTGATGGAGTATGGGTGAAGATGTGAAAAACATCTAAAGAATGAGTGGAATTAGCTCTAGGGCATGCCTGAATGTGAGTTCTACACTGGTTGTAATAAGATAGAGATTGCAATGGTGTAAACAGTCAGAGTGACTCAGAGACTAACCAGAGTGCATGTCCTTATTCAGAACTAACAAATTACATTAGTGTCAATGAACTCACTGTTTACTGATTCCAGTGATTCATCAGGTGAATTCCAAGGATTCATCAGGTGAATAGGCATACTATGACAACTTTGTGCTGTGTCAGTACTTCAGCTTTATTCTGAAGCAAAATAATGTAACATGGCAACATGCTCTATGCATACTAGTGATTGGACAATGAAGGCCCTTTCACAGTTGTAGTCAACATAAACAGAGGAAATGTTTAACACTTAACCAGTGTCCGGTCAACACAGCAACAAAGAATGCAGAGTTACTACTGTGTAATTACTACATAGAGAGGACAGGCTTCCAATGTTCTCATAGTGAAAGCAAACCTGTATTAATGTGGTAAGATTACAGATTAGAATACTCTGTGAGTGAGGAAGTTACACAGAGGACACTTATTCGAATTGCGACACAAACATGAAGAAGAATGTGCTCACTTTGTCAGGTACGCACGTGTTGGCTCCCAAAATTAACACTCCAGATTAGGTAGAATGTTAGTCATCACTATTAGTGTGTGTATGTGTGTCTTTGCGCTCGCATGCACGTCAACAGTACCTAAACCATTGCTGTCATAGGTCTGATTAATTTGTCTGTCCATTCTTACAAACAGCAGAAAAAAAGTGTTCCTCTGTCTCCTTGACCAGCCTGAAGGAATGTTGGGATTTGATAGAATGTTCAAGTACGCAACTCTGAGAGTCTATGCCCGTCAACACTGGCCAACCCAATGCAGCCTTGGCTAAAACAATAAATTCCACCCTTGGCTAAAATACAAAAGAAGTTCTACCAAAATATCAGGAGAGCTTGGTTTGTCATTGTTTAGTGTGGTGTCAGTCAACTAATGTCTTTAACGGTCTTGAATGTTATCATGCAGCCTAATAACCAGGAGACAGAATGTCTCTGAAAAAACTCATGTTTGGGCAGGATGGCTTCGCCCCTCTCTCTCTGTCCATCTCCCCTTGTCTCTCTACCCCTCTCTCCTATTACACTCCTTGTCTCCTTGTCAAGAAAGCAAGCACTCCCTGTATCAACACAGAAACACACACAAGCAAAGGTATACTACATCTTCCAATACTAAAATCCTTACTTCCCAGTTTGGGGTTAAAGGCATGGATGAGAGGATAGCAGAAAGAGGGAACAACACTGTCATATAATGATTGCTATTTCTCTCCATTTCTTCATATCCATCCTCTTGAGAAAAAAAATAACAAAACTTGGCCCTAAAAGCAAGGACAGCGCTATGTAACAAGTCATTGTTTTTTAACTATACGGCATCCAATAAATACTCTATGGATATATATATTTTTTAAAGTAGGAAACACTTTTAGTCAGAAAAGGCTGCTGTACAGTCTGAAGCACTGCGACAATCACTACTGCTGTGCATATCGTCCCTTCATGCTTGGCGTTGAGCACCCACAGGAAGTGCAGCGATGATGCATGGGTCTGCGTGGCACACAGAACACATAGAGCAGAAGAAGGTATGTCCTGTGAGGGACAAAAATGTGCTGCAAATGTGTGTCCAACCCTCACACAAATGTGTCCAACCCTCAAACACACACACACACACACACACACACACACGCATGTTTTCCCTCATCTGCTGCAAATTCACACGTCTAGAGTATAGTATGTGTGGTTGGCATAAAGAATCTCCCAATGGTTCCAAATGCTGGAAAGAAAAAATGGTTGACTTGATGTAACCGCTCCAGTTTGTCATGCTCTTTATTTTCAAGGTCATTATGTATTTTTAATCGGCGTTCATTGTTGATCTTCAAATCAGTGTAGACTATTTAGGGCACACTAGCTTCCTTCCGTAAGTTACCGATCACATATACTTGACATCATAGTTTGATTACATACCTCGACCTAATAACACCCATGTTCTCCTAAATGTAGTGTCCTTTACAAGGCTGAGGTCTGTGTGAGTGACGCTGAGGTCAGTAGCATGGTGCTACTGAGGCCCAGCTCCTGTGCTCTGTGTGTAGTCTTTGAAGCGTGACTGCAGAGAGGGACAGTGTGGTGTTGGGTATCGGCCCTCTCACCCCCTAAGTGGGGCTGGGGTTCTGACAGGACTTATTAAAAGGATCATGTTCCCGTCTGAAGACCCAGGGGGCTTTGCTGCTTCCTGTGGCCAGCCAGTGGCCAGGCCATAAAGACAGGGCCAAACAGATGGTTCATCTGGAGTCCACGTATAGAGCACTTTCTCTCATCATAGCTTACCCTGCATCCATCCAGGCCCAGCCACTCCTATATGCTCACACACACTCCTCCTCCGTCTGTGTTTACACTGAGCACATACTGTATGCAATCAATCATTTTCTCAGAGAGCTTCTTACACACTCTTAGTCACCCGGAATGCATTTCAATTAACAGGTGTGCCTTGTTAAAAGATAATTTGTGGAATTTCTTTCCTTCTTAATTTGTTTGAGCCAATCAATTGTGTGACAAGGTAGGGTTGGTATACAGAAGAATGCGTAGGTGTGTCCAAACTTTTGACTGGTACTGGTTGATAAAAGACCAAGTCCATATTATGCTAAGAACAGCTCATATAAGCAAAGAGAAATGACAGTCCATCATTACTTTAGGGAAAGGGGGATACCTAGACAGTTGTACAACTGAATGCATTCAACTGAAATGTGTCTCCGCATTTAACCCAACCCCTCTGAATCAGAGAGGTGTGGGCGGCTTCCATAATCAACATTCACATCTTCAGCGTCCGGGGAACAGTGGGTTAACTGCCTTGCTCAGGGGCAGAACAACAGATTTTTACCTTGTCAGCTCGGGGACTCGATCCAGTAACGCTCTAACCACTAAGCTACCTGCTGCCCTATAAGACATGAAGGTCAATCAATCCATAAAATGTTAAGAAATGTGAAAGTTTCTTCAAGTGCAGTCACAAAAACCATCAGGTGCTATGAAGAAACTGGCTCTCATGAGGACCGCCACAGGAAAGGAAGACCCAGAGTTACCTCTGCTGCAGAGGATAAGTTCATTAGAGTTACCAGCCTCAGAAATTGTAGCCCAAATAAATGCTTCACAGAGTTCAAGTAACAGACACATCTCAATATCAACTGTTCAGAGGAGAGTCCGTGAATCAGGCCTTCATGGTCGAATTGCTACAAAGACACCACTACTAAAGGACACCAATAAGAAGAAGAGACTTGCTTGGGCCAAGAAACACGAGCAATGGACATTAGACCGGTGGAAATCTGTCCTTAGGTCTGATGAGTCCAAATTTAAGATTTTTGATATCAACTTCTGGGTATTTGTGAGATGCAGAGTAGGTGAATGGATGATAGAGGAGGTGTGGTTTGAGATGGTTTGGGATAAGTTGGACCGCAGAGTGAAGGAAAAGCAGCCAACAAGTGCTCAGCATATGTGGTAACTCCTTCAAGACAGTTGGAAAAGCATTCCAGGTGAAGCTGGTTGAGAGAATACCAAGAGTGTGCAAAGCTCTCAAGGCAAATGGTGGCTACTTTGAAAAATCCCAAATCTAGAATATATTTAGATTTCTTTAACACCTTTTTGGTTTCTACATGATTCTATATGTGTTATTTCATAGTTAAACAATGTCAAAAATAGTTTAAAAAAAAGAAAAACCCTTGAATGAGTAGGTGTGTCCAAACTTTTGACTGGTTCTGTATGTCTCCATGGTCTCCTGGGCAGTTCTAGTGCCAGAGGTGTCAAATATCTCCCACGGAACATGTGGAGCATGTTAATGTAATAATAGAGATCAGATTCCTTTAACAGCCATTGGCAGGGGTTCAGGGGTTCAGAGGGACCATTGGCAGGGGAGATTACTAGAGAGAGGGGGGTGGCTTGGGGGTTACCGACTACACTAGGTGTCTAAAAGGATGTGCTGTTAATGGATTAGGGCTTCCGTCTGCAGTTTATTTGGTAGAATACTACCCAGCATGGCTAGAGAGAGCTTAAGATCCACTAGTGAAAAGGAGGGAGTTAGAAGGCCAAACCCCTTGGAAAAATGAGCGATTGAGTGTCTGGTTTGAGTCATATAGGTGTGCGATTAGTGAAGCTGTTGGATAGTTGAACGTGAGAGCCAGTCATTTGTAATTGTAAGCTCTGACCTCTATGTAGGGCTGTCGTAACCAAGCTTCTTCTCCACTGTGTGTGTGTGTGTTTGGTTTTACTATCCTTGTGTATGTGTGCACAGGGGACTCGGTTGTCTCCTGGTTCCAGATTCTCCCTGAATCCCTGTGGAGTGAGTGACTGGGGAAATAATGATAATGCAGGAGCAATGAGGTCACCGGGACCCGTTTCGCCACTCATCCACTGACCCAGATAGCAGTAACGGCCAGAGCAGAACCAGGCCCATCCCCCACTGAACAGACAGAGTGGCCCCGAGGCCTGTGTGGGGCCTGGGGCACTGACACACTGAGCCGCATGCACACACACACACACACACACACACACACACACAAACACACACACACAAACACACAAACACACAAACACAGACACTCAGACACTCACACACAGAACCCATGTGTAGTGCACACAATCACTCATGCCTACTGGGGTTTTCATTGTCACACTGTTTTAAACTGACCACCAGTTACAATAACCCAGGATGCCATTTGAAAATGTGCTCACGTGTTTGCTTCCTTTGTTTCTTTATGCATCTACAGTATATAAGGTATGTTTGTTAGTACATGAATTTTTGTGTATTGTCTGAACTCATGTACTGTGCATGCATGTATTTGTGTGTTTATGTAAAATGAGACCATTTGCTTTCTCTTGGCTCTGTCTGTTTATTATCTTTTCTGTTAGCTCCTAGACTCCTTCCTTATCTTAAAAACAACTTAAAAGGAAGGAAGAGAGACGAAAGAAGAATCAAGCCAAGGGAAGGATATGAAGGACAGGATGAAGTAAAGAGGGATACCGGAGGAAAGCTTTTAAAAGTTATTTATAGGTTTGCGGTCCTCGGCAGGGTGTTGTGAATGAATCAAAGAAAATGTAGTAGGGCATGGGTCGGCAACTAGATTCAACTAGATTCGGGGCGTTTTTTTGTCGGAACGGATGGTTGGGCGGCCGGAACTTAATTATAATAATTTATACATTGCAAATTGACCACAACTAAGCCCAAAAAGAGATTGTATTTGAAAATAACAATAATTTCATAACTTAATTACATTGAAACATGGTCAAATGTCTCTTTTTTATTTGTGGGAATGCTTGTGAACAGACTTTCTAAATTAAACACATTTGTAGCTGAATTCCTGGTTATTTTAGTATTTTTTTACATGTTTTTTTGTTGCCGACACTTGCAGTAGACAGATATGGCGGCAGATACCTTAGGTCTGACTTCCATGTTTACATTTTAAATCAGCATGTGAAGGTGAAGAGCATCACTCTAAAACTCTGAACTACAATTCTAGTCCATGGGGATTCCCAACCCCAAGGGTTGCACATTTTTGTTCCAGCCCAGTAATAACACACCTGGTTCAGCTAACAAACCCATAAACACCTTGATACTACACTGAACAAAAATATAAACACAACATGTGAAGTGCTGGTTTCATGAGCTGGAATATTAAAGATCCCAGAAATGTTCCAGACACACAAAAAGCTTATTTATCTCGAATTTTGTGCACAAATTTGTTTACATCCCTGTTAGTGAGCAATTCACCTTTGCCAAGATAATCCATCCATCTGACAGGTGTGGCAAATCAAGAAGCTGATTAAACAGCATGATCATTATACAGGTGCACCTTGTACTGTTGACAATAAAAGGCCACTCTAAAATGTGCAGTTTTGAGGGAGCGTGCAGTTTGCATGCTAACTGCAGGAATGTCGAACTGAGCAGTCAACAGAGAATGTAATGTTATTTTCTCTACCATAAGCCGCCTCCAATGTCATTTTAGTGAATTTGGCAGTACGTCCAACAGGCCTCACAACAGACCACGTGTATTGCGTCATATGGGCGAGTGGTTTGCTGATGTTGTGAACAGAGTGCCCAGTGGTGGCATGGGGGATATGTTATGGGCAGGCATAAGCTACGGACAACGAACACAATTGCATTTTGTCGATGGCAATTTGAATGCATAGAGATACCGTGATGAGATCCATTCATCCGCCGCCATCACCTCATGTTTTTGTATGACAAAGCACGGCCCCATGTCACAAGGATCTGTACACAATTCCTGGAAGCTGAACATGTTCCAGTTCTTCCATGGCCTGCATACTCACCAGACATGTCACCCATTGAGCATGTTTGGGATGCTCTGGGTCGCCAATATCCAGTAATTTCGCACAGCCGTTGAAGAGGAGTGGGACAACATTCCACAGGCCACAATCAACAGCCTGATAGGTCTTTGCGAAGAAGATGTGTCGCACTGCATGAGGCAAATGATGGTCACACCACATAGTGACTGGTTTTGTGATCCACAAAACCAGTCAAACCCTTTAAAAAAAGTTATTTGTAACCAACAGATGCATTTCTATATTCCCAGTCATGTGAAATCCATAGATTAGGGCCTAATACATTCATTTCTATTGACTGATTGTCACGCCCTGGTCAAAATGTATTATGTTTATCTTCATTTATTTGGTCAGGCCAGGGTGTGACATGGGTTATTGTGGTGTGTTTTTGTCTTGGGGTTTTGTGGGGTGTCTAGCGTAGTCTATGGCTGCCTGAGGCGGTTCTCAATCAGAGTCAGGTGATTATCATTGTCTCTTATTGGGAACCATATTTAGGCAGCCATATTCTTTGAGTGTTTCGTGGGTGATTGTTCCTGTCTGTGTTTGTAGTCACAAGATAGGCTGTATAGTTTTTTCACGTTTCCGTCTGTTGTTTTTTTGTACATTTCAGTATTTTCATGTCTAGTCTTTTTTCAACAATAAATATGAGTAACCACCACGCTGCATTTTGGTCCGCTCCTCCTTCAACAGAAGAACGTCGTTACACTGATTTCCTCATATGAACTGTAACTCTGTAAAATCATTGAAATTGTTGCATGTTGCTTTAATATTTTTGTTCAGGTATGTTAGTACTGGGCTAGAAAATGTATTCAGAACCAGGATTGAAGAACACTGTTTTAAAATGTCAAGATATAAATGGATAAAATCTTCCTAACAACTGACTCCAGGTCAGACGTTTGCTGGTGATGTGAGAGTTCATGGGACCAGGTTGGAAAGATTAGATCTTGGGTTGAAATAGTAAAGTAGAGGTTGGGTGGAGGGAGGGAGGGAGGGGCAAATGCGGGTCCTAACCCCACAGGCTTACAGTGAAGAGAACAGGGGGGGGGGGGTTAGGCTATCACCTTTCCGCCCTGAGTTATCCCACAGCTGCCGCCTCCATCCCTACCAATTACTGTCAAACTGTCTTGCGCCAGGCACACACACATGCACGCATGCACACGGATGCACACACACACAACCACACACTATCAGAGCTACTGTACACCGATAGGAGATTCCGGCCTAGACAGGTCATCAAAAACAGCTCCTCAAAAATAACTACACGTGTCCTATTCCAAACATACACATTTAGGTCAACTCTTTATTTGATAGGGAGATCTTGTGTGGTCTGTGGATTTACTAAGAAAAACTTGTCCAGCAGCACTTGTTGGGAGATGGGGACACTGTGTAGTACTCATTCTTCTCTAATAAGGCACTTAACCTGCTTCCCTAGAGCAATACATCCATTCAGGATAAAAGAAGCATGGCACCTGTACACAGGCCAGCAATAGAAGTTCTAGAGCAATCTATTGGTCTAATCTAAGAATAGTTTAATCATATGCACTTAGAAAAATGAATGAAGACAATCATAGGTTTACATAGAGGTAGATTGAGAGGTGTGGCATGGCTTTGACTGATAGGCTCAGGCCTATTGTAATGGCCCATATCTAAAATACGATGGTGGTCATCACTGCCGGCTCACCTGACAGGTATTTGCCACCCTGTGCCTTCTGTGAGCCAGATGGCAATGCAGTCGCTCCTTCTTCCTCCTTCAATGCACTCAGAATCAGAATCACCATTATTCATCAAATACATTTGCGCGTACAGGAATTTGTCTCTGTGAAATGGTACTGCCACAATAAACAGAATATACAGACACATAATAAACAAATGGAATATACTGACAATAAATACACTGACCTTTTGCCCTTTGGGGTGGCAGGTGGCCTCGTGGTTAGAGCTTTGGACTAGAAACCATAAAGGTTGCAAGATCAAAACCCTGAGTTGACAAGGAAATATCTGTCATTCTGCCCCTGAACAAGGCAGTTAACCTACTGTTCATAGGCTGTCATTGAAGATAAGAATTTGTTCTTATCTGACTTGCCTAGTTAAATAAAGGTAAAAATAACAGCCTCAATTATTCAGGGAATGGACTCCACAAGGTGTCGAAGGTGTCGAAGCTGGCCCATGTTGACTCCAATGCATCCCACAATTTGTGTCAAGTTGACTGAATGTCTTTTGGGTGGTGGACCATTCTTGATAAACACAGGAAACTTTTGATTGTGAAAAACCCAGCAGCGTAATTCTTGACACACTCAAACCGGTGCGCCTGGCACCTACTACAATACCCTGTTCAAAGGCACTTAAATCTATTCTCTTGCCCATTCACCCTCCTTCTTTAACCTGTTTTCTCCCCTTCACCTACACTGACTGAATTTAACAAGTAACATCAATAAGGGATCATAGCTTTCACCTGGATTCACCTGGTGTCAAGGAAAGAATAGGTGTTCCTAATGTTTTGTACACTCAGTGTATAGACACAGAATTTACACAATGTAAATACAGTATGTACACAACGGCAGAACCAGCGTCCTGGAACTACCCCCTCAATCCACCTCTCAACTCAGCCCTGCCTCCCTACTGCTTGCTTGGCTCTGCCACCGCTCATTCCTCTTCAGCCAGATCCAACAGGATGTTAC